>NW_003852402.1:30116248-30142785 GCF_000181295.1 Otolemur garnettii | reverse complement strand
AAAAAAAAAAAAAAAAAAGAAATCAGAATAATTTAGAATCACAATAAACCACCCCATCACATCCAGCAGATAGGCAAAAACTAAAGTACTGAGGGTTGATGAAAATAGGGAACAATATGAAAAGTCAAACTGTTGGTGAGAATGTCAACTGGTCTAACCCCTTTGAAAACAATGAAAACTATGAAATAGTCTGAAAGTGGGGATCTACAGGCAACCTTCATTCTACCCCTTGTATACCACAGGGAAACACGTGCACACACCTATCAGCCTATATGCACAAGAGCATTCTTAACATCAAAAGTAGAAAACGAAAAAATGCTCTCAATGTCAGATGGTCCGCTGTGATGGAATAAAATGGAACACCACTTTGCACGAAAATGGTGAATCACAAGTACACTCAATAACTTGGGGAACACAATCTCAAACATGATGTTTTCTCTACCCAAATGAAAAATTAAAATTGTTTTGGGAAAACGGTTTGATTTTTTATCAGTCAGTCTAAAAGTGTTTTATGACATTGCTCTACAGTTAACATGAGAGACAGCTTTAAAAAAAAATGATAGTTTCCCATTTGCTTTTTTAGAATCTTGCCCCCCCCATCAAAAGGTGGATTTTTATGTCCTCTCTTTTTGAACTTTGTGCACAGAAGTGAGTTCTGAACGCATGTCACAAAGTCAATGCAGCTTCAACCTGGCACACTTGCGCGCGTGCTCTCACACTCTCTCTCTGAATTTCCCTGGGATGGAACCCAGCTAAAATACGGTCAGAAAAGTTAGGCCACATGCAGAAGAGCCAAAGTTCCCAGCCCTAGCCCCTGATCTCCCATGGATAGCTAGCACCTTGCCAACCATGTGAGTGTGAGCGGGCTCAGAAATGGATCCTCTGGCCCACAGGGGAGCTGTCCCAGGCAATACTGCCCTGAGCAGAAACCGGCCTTCCCTGACCAGCCCTGCTCACAGGCAGACTTAGGAACAAAGTAAATGATTGGTGTTTGAAGCTGCTAAGTTTGGAGTGCTTTGCTATGTAGCAATAAGTAACTGGAACATAAGATAAAAGGGCATTCCTGCTGTAATTGTCCCAAAGACCCCCTTCTCCTCCTTCTCTCTTCGTTTTTTTTCCTGTTAGTATTTGCAGTAGGAATTAATTTGGACTCAATGAAAAATACTTAATGTAACAAATCCTCAGCTTTTTCTCCAAAAGCAGGAAAGGGAGAATTCTAATTTAGAATTAGGGACCTTTTCTAGACTTGCTTTGGGCTGTTTTGGGAGGTCATTAACCAACAATGGCTGATATTTCTTCACTTTTCCCTGGGGTGTCTAAGAGTTCATTTTGGAAAGTGTGATGGTTTGAAACTTTCCTATTACTTCTGTAATATTTACAGCTTCTTTAGTGGTGTTTTCTGGACAAAGTAGGGAAGCGGCTAAGTCAAATTGTATGCAGGTGGGCTATTCATTCTTTCCTATACAAATAACAAAATATAGGGTCTCAAATACTAGTTAAGTGGGCAGGGACACACAAGCACTTTTCCAATAGTTACGTGAGAATTCCTCTTTTACTTGGGGCATGAGCAGAGATGAAGTGGCTGCATTTAGAAACAGAACATTGCCTTCAGCCTGTGAGGGCTCCTGTTCCGTTTTCGGGTGCCTTTGATTTTCACCTTGTTTCATCAAACCAGTGCAGTGGGCCTGGGTAAATATTTGTGAATTGTTTGAACTTTGTTCTATGCCCTTCAATACTCTCAGGAAATCAATTTTGGACTTTGAAGAAGTTTGAAGATTTGTTCACCAAAAGTGGGCTGATGGAGGCCCAATTGCTAGGTGAGTAGTAAGAACTCAGAGGAATAAGGGTATTTGGAAGTCTTGCAGGATCTTTTGGGAAATGACTGTGGCTTGTGTGAGGAACTGCCCATACATTTACACTCAGAGTCATCCTTTTGAAGCAGCTGAAAGTCTGAAGACTGATTTTTTTTAAGAGGATGTTTCGAGGGTGATTCTGTATAGCTGGCTACCACATGAGCTACCCTTGCGGGGTCCTCCTCCCCAACCCTCCTTCTCCACTCTTTGCTAATCGGCTGCTCAGTTCACCGCTTTTTCTGCAGACCTCCACCATATCGCCTTCCTTCCCCTTCTCTCCCCTGACCCCCATCTCCCTCTCCTAGTTTCCCTCTAGCCGGGATCAGAGAGAGGAAGTACACTTCTCTGGGGCCAGTTTACTTGTGTAATCCTGAAAGGGGAGCATGGGCAAAGGTCAGGTAAGGGCCAGGCTGTGTGGCTGGCAGGCACTTCAGAGATCCTTAGGAAAATCAATTTTGCTATTTATGGGCCCAAGAAAGGGCCATTTCTCTGTGGAAAGGGAGGATGGAAGCTTCCAGGGGGATGTCTCTCTGGCAGGTGAGTGCACCCGCTGGGGCCTCCTTGGATTTAGGGATTGAAGTCAAGTTTGCTTTGGCAGGTCACTTAAACCTCTTCTTCCTCACTCTCTAGCTGGCACCATAGGACTTTATAAAGAGGAGCAAATATGGATGGCAAGCAGTTTTCAACAGGAAGAGCCCAAGGTTCAACACTCAGCTCCGGAGGTACCAAGCAGTGAGGACCCACACCTTTTCTAACAGTGCGTGCATTAGATATCCCATAGAAGGGGCTTTGGGCTTTATTGGCCTCTTTCTGCCTTGATTTACTCTTTGGAAAATAAAGATAATAATAGGACCTATCTCACAGGGCTGTTCTGAATATTAAATGAGGTGATATTATACCCAAAGTCCCCATAACAAATGTGATTTTCTTGGCTCACCGCCACTGCCCCCCGCCGGCATCTAATTTTATCATTTAGTTGGTGTCACCAATCCAAACCAGAAGTCTGAAATTATAAGAGAATCCAAGACTGAGAAGCAAAGACTCCCTCATTTTACCAACCAGAATAAAGGAACCTGCGTGCCTTGCCCAGGGCTACCGAGTTCAGTAGTGCCAGTGTAGGGCTTTGAACTGTCGGGTCAGAGCAAGTCTCCATGTTCATTCCTTTGAAGACTGTGTTGGTATTTTTATCCCCAAATAACCCTTTCTCATTCTGATTTTAATTGTAAGAGCAGTCCACACCATTGTCCACGCATTCCCTAAGCCGCCCCCCCCCCCGTGGCTCCCACAAAACCCGAAGATAACCTGCTCTGTCAAAGCCCTCCTCACCGCCCGGCCCCTCTCAGAAGGCAGGAAAGGTAGCACTTTCTCAGAGACCTGAGGAAGCCGCTAATGGGGACAGCAGGTGAGGAGGGAGGCGGTGGAACTGCAGCTGCTGGCAAAGGTTGCCCTAGTAACCGTGCGGGCTCCATGCAGGAAGCATGCCCAACTCCAAGATGCAAAATGATCGCCTTCCCGCAGCTCCTGCGAGGACAAAGGAACCAGAGGAGCCGTGGTCCAGCGGGAAGAAAGGGCGGCTGAGCGAGGTGGGGGCCCAGGCCGTCAGCTACAACCGTCCACCTTCCATACAAGGAGGAAAGAGAATAGCTCTTTGAATCTTCAGGCCTAGGCGAACCGTAAAGCCACCCATTTAACATGAGTCCTTTTGTGGGAATAGAGAGAAACAGGCACCCCTCTGTTCACCAGCCTTATGAAACAATATACGGGGGTGGGGGGAGCTCAAAACACTGCAACTTTACGGGGGGGGGGGGGCTAAACTCTTCTTACTCTCCCTCCTTTATTCAGACGGGTGACAAAGACCATTTGCTCCCAATTTATTGGAAACTTTTTTTTTTTCACAGCTTGAGCTGCTTAAATGCAGCAAGGGCCCTCTCCCCAAATTGCCCTCAGACACTTGCTGAATGGGGCAGGCTCAATTATGCTCCTTCCACAGGTTCAGCTCACACTGTGACCCTGCATGGCTTCCTGCTATTCATATGTGTTACTTCCCCTTTGCGGTAATGGCTTGTGGCACTTGGCCAGAAAACATTATTAATTTCAGAAGTGGACTGACAAACAACAAACCCACAGTGAAGCGAGAGGAAGTGCTGGGGAGGCCAGCTGTCGGCCCCAGCCCGGCCCGTAGGAACTCGGTGTATGCAGGTTCTAGGAGGAAAGAGATAATAATCCACAAAGAGGAAATGCACTAAAATTATCCACAGCCCATATTTAAAAAAAAAAAAAAAGAAAGAAAGAAAGAAGGAAAAAGAAAGAGAAAAGAAATCAGAGAAAAGGGGAGGAA
Source organism: Otolemur garnettii (assembly GCF_000181295.1). Classification (NCBI taxonomy): domain Eukaryota; kingdom Metazoa; phylum Chordata; class Mammalia; order Primates; family Galagidae; genus Otolemur; species Otolemur garnettii. The sequence goes on along the minus strand of NW_003852402.1, from coordinate 30,138,594 downwards.
AAGCACCCAGCTACTTGAGCTGCAGCTGGACAGGAAATTGCTAACGCTGTTTGCAAATCCCTACTTTGAACAGGCAGTTTAGGGAATGCCAGGGGCGGAAACCGTTTCAGAGCTGGATTAACACGAGCCAAGTGGAACTGCAATCCACTTCTCCTTTCTGTGCTCCTGCTGACTTGGGACACCCAAATAGGAGAGACGGAGCTGGTGTTTTTCTGCACTGTTTTCTTCTTAGACTTAGTTGCTTAAAAATCACACTGGACAGTTTGAAGGGACTGCCATGGAAGGAGGGCCACTTGCCTCCTAAAACATAGATGACCAAGCAGTGCAATCACATCTCACCTGTGCCATGTGGGGAAAAAGCTCGACCCCCTCCTCCCATGGAGACCAAGCTCATGGGAAAAGAGCCCAAAATGTGATCTAGTTCTTGAGATTCCAAACATTCACCCTTTCCTTTTGGGGGTGCAGGGGGTTGTGTATTTTTATACTTGGGAAAGGGGAGTTCTCAAGGAAAATAACAGGATATTAAGTCTGCTTGAAAACCATTCAAAATAATCTCTACAAGGTTCAGTAGGGGTTCTGACCCACATTCTGAACCAGTTATGCACAAGAGCACATGAGCACAGGGATGGCAAAGATTCACCTCAAGGGCCCATGTGAAGTTCCATAGCCACATCCAGGCTCAATGAGAAAACTTACACATGTCTTGCACAGGGAAAGAAATGGAGACACCATTTTGGATTTATTATTCCAACACTAGGCTATCTCTAAGTAGAAATACCAGATGGTAGCTCAGCGCCTGTAGCTCAGTAAGGACACCAGCCACACACACTGAAGCTGGTGGGTTCCAGCCTGACATGGGCCTGCTAAAAACAGTAACTCCAACCAAATCATAGCTGGACATCGTGGAGGGCACCTGTGGTCTCAGCTACTTGGTAGGGTAAGAGAATCACTTAAGCCCAAGTTTGAGGTTGCTGTGATATCCCTGTGCTCTACCAAAGGTGACATAGTGAGACTCTGTCTCAAAAAAAAAAAAAAAAAAAAGGAAAGAGAAGAAATGCCAGATGGTTAGCACACTGGAAACAAAATTTTCCCTACTTTCTTCCTGACATGTCTGAACATTATTGAGCAGAGGGTCTTGATGTGAAGAATAGAGAGGTTAATATGTGGCTATCAACTTGTTATTCTGATACACCTGGTTAGGGCTGTTCATGAATATCCAAATCTTATTTCCTCAGCAAACTATGCTATGTGGCTTCCTTTCTTTTCAGGGGCATTAAATATCTCCTTAAATAAGCCAGAATGATACCCACAGAAAGTATTGTCAATATACATCATACACTCTGTCCATTCTGTGATGTCATCTTTATTTGAAGCAAAAGATGAATTTCACAAACTGAACCTGAAAATCATTCTTGGAATAGCTTAGGAAGTAAGAAATTTGCCCTGCTCATACATACAAGCTAGTAGTATTCCCCAACTAAAAAACTTCTAGAATGTGTCACTTCACATGTTAAGTACAATTAAGAGATTTTTAAAAAAAATACGCATTCAATAGCCAAAATAGTTATTTATTAATAACTTAAGATTTTACATTCTTATAATAAATTCCAGCTCAAAACTTTACACCACGAACGTAATGGAGCAATGTTAACTCTCCTTCCTTCACAATCGTATGCATTTCACCTATCAAATGGGTACCCATGCTCACACACACACTTCCAGTTTTGTACAAATTTTTCTTTAAAAAGGAAAGAAACCAACCCAAAGTATTGCATTTGAGGTGACACTCCCTGAAGAATTTTATACAGAGGTAATAAACTGTTTAGCACAGCTGAAGTTTTAAAAAAAAAAAAGTGAGCCCATGATTTGGTGTCTTTCCAAGATATCCCCCTTCGAGACAACATAAGCCAAAATATTTACAAAGGTAAGGCATAGTCAAACTACATTAAGAGGAAAAAATCATGAGGAAGATACATGGAAGAGACTAGAGACTGCGCCATAACAAGGGCTTGGTAATAACTATGTCCATGAAGATGTCATCAGAATTGTAATATCAAACATGCTGCAAGTCTACCCTTTGGATTAGAAAAGAGCAAAATTTTCCATTTTTTTGTGTGTTAAGAAGTGGCAAACTGCTCTTTCGCCCTTTGGATAATTTCTCTTAAACCCATCAAAGAAGAAAACAAAGCACAATTCAAACAAACACTGTCAAGTGATTTAAGATCAAATATTTACAATAATCGAATAGAGTATCAGATTTTTCTTCTAAACTGATACCACAAAATCCAGAGCTGACATCTCTCTTTGGCTCCTCTATATGCAAAATTGAATCAGTCTTCACTGAAGACAATATATCGTCAGTTCCAGAATCAAAAGGAAACAGCCATACAAGGCCCTATAGAACACATGCTCCTACCCTACCATTTGGTCCTACCCTATATATCTGGAAGTCCTCGAATCCCAGTCCCTGCATGGGTAGGCTGTATACATGGGTGCAGAGCAAGCCTAGTGCCTGTATCTATACAGCAAGTCCTGTTCTTCCAAAGAGAATGGAGCAAATCTCTCTTTGTAATAACCAATTCCACACTTGGTAACCTTGTCTAATACAGACAGCTGGTGTCATTTTGACACCTGGGGCCACAGATAAAGAAAGTAGCCCAGCTGATGCTGCCAAGAGAAACTGCTGAAGAAACGGACATATCCTAGGGAGGAAGGGCGTGGGGCCTTTCACGTGGATTGGAGGGAGTCCACCTGGTAGACATTCTGGTTGGAGGGGGTGGTAAAATACAGCTGCTGTGATGGAACCCGGTTGTCACAAGGGCTGCTGAGTCCCAGCGTCCTCTCGAAGTCCAGCAGCTGGCCCATGAAGTTGAAGTTAGGGGAGATGTTCGACTTCTTCATCTTGACAATGTCATAGGCATCATTCATTGACAGATTCAGCTTTTGCATAAGGTAAGCCACGGTCACAGTGACTGAGCGGCTAATGCCAGCCAAGCAATGCACCAAGACACCACAGTTTTTCCCCCGAGCTTCATCTGTGAACACAAAAAGAAATGGCAAAGCTTTAGTAGATGGAAAAGCATCCTTGCGAATGATCGGTCTAAAAGCCGAACTTTAAAAAAACAAAATAAAAAAGATAAAAAATACTCGTGTGTGGCAGTTTTGCCCTGCAGGCAGCAGAAATTACATCACTGAGACAAAACGTGTACACTGGACACAATTACATATTTCAGATATTTTCTGAGAAGGGAGCTTTTGTACTACATTTCTGCCAACAAAAAAAATCCTAAATGTGTGCGTTCTTTGCCTCAGCATGTGAATAGCAGAAACCCTGCAATATGGTTGTGAATGCCTTTTATACAGACAAGCAGACTGCAAGGGTCTATTAAATTATTCTCCAAATGTTGTGCAGCTAACAATGGAGGTATTCAGGCATTTTAAAAGAGAGAGGGAAGTCACAGGGGACAGCCATTAGGAGGAACAGGATGTCGACATGGCCTGAAAATGAGTTCCTTTGTAATAGGAAATGCATTACAATGCCTGGAGATTCACTTCTCCCAGGCTTCCAGCCCACAGTTCTTCCTGCTGGGCTAAGGTTACCCACAGTCTCACTGTTACCAGTATCACAGTATCATTCAACTGGGTAACATTTAGCATTCATACCGCTTTCCAACAACTCACTTGATGTCCTAAAATAACTCCAAGGTCTTTTAAATTATAAAGCAATGCTAGAATTCCTGTCTACAGCAATTGCTTCTCTCTAGCCTTCCCCTGAGTCCAAAGACTGTGGGAAAGATCTGTGGTCTGATCATGAACGCGCCCCCTTTCAAGTCACTGAATTCAAAGATCCAAGAAACAGCCTTTCAATTACACCTGTGGTCTACAGCCAAAAGGCACGTTTTCTTTCCTAAGCAAGAAGATAAACCACATGTAAGAATTACAGACCTGCACACTTAAAACATTATAGAGACCTGCAGTACCACAAATCAGCAAGCAGTAAGAACGATTAACAGCTTAGCTTCCATGAATGGTTGGGCGTTTTGCATTTAAATGTCAGGGCGAAAACTGTTAATTAGTCTCACCTATGAATGAAATGGCCTCAGGGAAAAACTGGGACAGGTTTTGGCTCCAGTGATCCGAGATAGGGATTTGCTTGTATTTAAACTCTCCCGCATTCTCAAAGAGATTCGGCAAATTAGGGGTGACATTCAAGATGTACTTGATGCCGAACTCCTCCAGAACGTCCAAGTTGGTGGAGTCCTTGGCACAGCCCAAGTAGAGGAAGGGCAAGATCTCCACCGGGAAGGAAGGTTGGCTGTTGGACAGCGGGCTGCCGTCCGAGTCCGTTGCACTATTGGGGTCTCGGTCGAGGTCGGACTCAATGTCCGAGGAGGAGTCAGAGCTGATCCGCAGGCCCCCGAGCCCCAGCACTGGCAGCGGCGGGGAGCTGCTGCCGCACGAGCCGTCTAGGTTGGTCTCGCAATGCAGGGCGAACTCGGCTTGGAACTTACTGAAGCCACCTGCCAGAACGAGAAAAACGATCGTGTAACCCGAGAGGTCGTAGTAGTTTTCACAGCTTGTGGGAACCGCAGCCGGGCGCAAGAAACAACTCGAGCACCCTACAAACCCCTCTACAAGGAGAGCTATATATGTAAGAGAAACACACTTACACAGGCGCCCTCAAGAACCGAACCAACGGGCTAGCCTCCCCCGGGAACCCTTAATCTTTTGAATCCGGAAATACCCATTAATTGCAACTTTTTAAGTATTTTTGAGAAGCCAGGAGGTTTCGATCTGAACTTCCCTCCCATCCTGTAAGTTTCAGTTCAAAACTGAACGGTAAAAAGCAGGAGAATGTTGTGGGTTAAAAAGACTCAGAACTCGTTAGGAAGAAGCCAGCGGCGCCTGCGGCCGGAAGCGGGTGGACTGCGCGCGGGGCCTAGTTCTGCGGTGCGGAGCGCACGCGGCTCACAGACCCTCCCCAGCCGGCGGGTGGCCGCCAACCCACAGCCCGGTGCAGAGGCGCCGCCGAGCGCAGCAGAGGCATTTGCAGCCCGCAGCCCCACGCCCCTCTCCCGGACCCGAGCGCGGAGCTCCCGGGCACGTACCTTCCAGGTAGAACGCCCGGCAGCCCTCGTCCTTGAGCTTCTTGAGCAGCAGCCCGAGCACCGACTCGCCGCCGGTGTTCTCGTTCCAGTCGCTGCTGCTCTCGTCGTAGAGCACCACCGTGTCGGTGCCGCAGCGCCGGGTGAAGCGGTCCCGGTCCTCGCCGCGCGTGAAGAGCGCGCGCACGGGCAGGTTGCCCTTCTGCAGACGCCGCAGCATGATGCCCGGGATGGCCACGTTGATGGCCGACTCTATGTGCGACGACTCATACAGCTCCTGCGGCCGGCAGTCCATCAGCAGCAGCCGCTCGTTGCCCAGCTCCAGCTGCTCGTTGAGCCACGCCACCGTCTTGCTAATCGCCATTTCGGACGCGAAGGGCACGGGTCTGAGCGTATCTATCATGAGGGTCGAGCTGCGGGAGAGGGCGGGTGCCTACCAGACGCCCCTCGGGGCAGGCATAGGCTGAGCGCACCGCGCGAAGCCGCCGCTCTCGCTCCGGGAGCGGAGTTTAGTTCTGCCTCGCCTTACCCAAGCCGAGGCTGGAGGTTGGGGAAGGCGAGACTGAAGTAAAGCCGGCGGTTTCCTCTGCACCCGGCTGCAGCCGCTGGCTCTTAGTGTCAATGAATCTCTCTGAATGAAGCTGCCCAGGCAGTTTTGTTCCTCCCCAGTGAATGAGATCCAATTAATTCGGACTCCGTGCTACCCAGAGAAGAGGAAAAAAAGTCTAGCGGCTCCTAATCCCTCCCTCTAAAGCTGCACCTCAAATCTACCCGGGAGTCTTTCTCCCCGGATTATTCAAGACTCGATTTGCTCACTGTCCCTTAGACTCAGCCCTCGCACACCCCCTGCGCTAGGCAGCTCCTCAATGGATACAAACAGCGAGCGTCTCAATGGATACATTCTCCCCGCCAGCCAATGAACGCGCTGCGGAAGGGGCTGTTGCCGTGGGGACGGGCCGGCTGGAACAGGTTGTGTTGATGAATTGTTAATGAGTTTGTCATTCACAAAAACGGAAAGGAATTTCCGCTCCGGATAAGCCCCAGTGCAAACAAGCTGCAACAGCGGACTCGGCGGGAGGAAGGAGAAAGAAGAGGCGGCGGCAGCGGAGGAGGAGCGGGGCACATAAACCAGGGCACTTCAGTTGTCTCATGTTTCCTTCTGTTGAGAGTTCACACTTTGCGTCGGAACTTTTGCGCACAAATGGTGCAATTAGCATGCACAAAAGCCCTTGTTCGCGACGCTTGTGCTCGCGAGCTAGCTTTAGGAAAACTGGTGCTGACTTTTTTTTTTCTTTTTATTTCCTTCAAACTCATTTGGACCGGAGTTCGCCGTAACCCCCCGCCCTCTTTTAGGCTGTGTGTGGCATTCGTTTGCCAGTTTAAAAAGCCCAGCTCTGTTTGCTCTGATGTTCTTTTAGCCGAGACTGTGTTGGGGCTGGTGAACTAACTGGGCTTTAGTGACCGAGGAGGTGTTAAATGCTAATCCAACATCTTTCAAAACAAACTAGGATTTTATTGTAACATTTTAAAGCAAGCAAACAAATGTCTAGTTGTCCAGAAAACCAGAAGAAAGCTTTTTTGTTGATCGTTCAATAGCGTTTTATGTAAAAAAGGGAAAGTGTAGCGTGCAGAAACTCTCTGGGCAGTCCAATGCTTCTACAGTATTCCGCTCCAGCGGAGTGGGGAGTTATCAGCCATTGTTCCGGGGATCTAAGTCACCTCCCCATCGAGGGAGCTGGGGGTCGTGCTCGTTAATGATTTCTGGGCAAGGAGCTCGGCTACTGATCGGGGAGCCAGTTTGGCGAGGCTGCCAGGGAAAGGAGTACTGGGCTCCGTCGGGCGAGCTGGCTGTCCTAGTTACCCGCAAGGCCTGCAGTCTGCGGGGGCTCAGCAGGCGGGCTCGACAATTGGTTACAGTAAACAGGGAGGTCTGGGATGGGGGGGCGCCCCCCCGCCCCCGCCCACACCGCCGCCCCCTCCCCAGTCCAGCGCGGAGCACTCGCACTCCAGGGAGCACCAGCGGCGCCTGCGCGCTACGCTTCGTGCCACCGCCCGGCTGCCCCCACCGCCTCGCTCGGCGGGCATCCGGCCGAGTGGACTAGTGCGAAGCTGACCGCCGGAATCCAGGCTCCTGAGAGGCCCCGGGCGGGTGGGGAAGAATGCCTGCTGGGCCTCCCACCCGCCGGCTCCTGGCTCCCAAGGAATCGCGGGGAACGTGTCTGTCACTCTCCAGAGCCAGCAGGTAACTAGTGGAGGTGCGGGCCGGGCCAGCCAGGCGCTCCGCCGCGGCGCCGCGGGGCGGGCGGGCCGACTGGAAGCCGGATGGAGGCGTGGCCGGGCGGGGGCCGCGGCGGCGGGGAGGCGCAGTCCCGGCGCGCAGAGCTCCATTGTTATATAAAAGTGCCGAGGCCTGCCCCTCCCCCGAGGAAAACCACCTGTGTGCGGCCGGCGCGGCGCGGGAGGGCTGTGGCCGGAAGGCGCGGGCCCTAATCCGGCCTCCCCTCCCTAAGCCCCGGCGGAAAAGAGGCAGCGCATTGTCCCGCCGCTGCCCGGGAGGCGGAAGCGGGGGTTGCGGCCGGCGGGGAGCGGCTTCTCGGAGCTTCCCTCCTGAGCTCCGCGCCCACCGGGAACACGGCGAGGGCGCCTGAGGTCGCGGTGTCTCCCCTCGCCCGACGGCCGGCACCCACGGGGCTGCCTGCTGACGCCCCCGCCGCGATTTGCATTTTTAGCCGCCTCTTCCCTGGTTTGGGAAATGTGGGCTATAAAAAGGCGGCTGCGGGGCCCGGGTTGCCAATTTTGGAGCTCTGCTGCAGGCAGGCCGCCCCGGAGGAGCGGGGAAGGTGGGGGTTGCCGCGCTCGTCCCTCCGCGCCTTTTCGGGGCAGCCCTTGGAACAGAACTCCTGTGTTTCACGAGGCATCTTCCTCTTGCAGCTGGAGGAGGCCTGCGCTGGAGTTGACGCCCCCAGTCCTCCTCCCTCTCACAATTTCCCACACCCAGACGTGTCACTCATTGGGATCAGAGGACAGGAAGGGAAGAGGCAAGGTGCCCTTCAGAGGATCTAAGAAGAGCAAATCTTACGAGCCAGGACCTCCAACAGCTGAGGGCGGGAGAAAGGTCGAGTTTCTCCTTACCTCGTTTAAAAGTGCGGTTACCTGAGCTTGAGCATAGATTTGAGAGTGTAATCGCAACACTCTGCAACTTGAAAGATCGAAAAATTTCCTTTTACCCTATCGCCACCGGAATGTCAGCCCTTCCTGGCTTATTTAATAGAATGTCATTCTGACCACACCTTCCTAAGAAGTGCAGGTTAAGAATCCCTTGAGTGGGGCGGCCCGACTTTGAATGGTGCTTCCCCCCCCCCACCCGCCATCTCTTTCTAGATGTACGACCTTGTTTAAATCATGTAAGTTGCAGTTTTCCACCTTGTTAGAGTGGAGTTAAAAATACCTGCCTCCTAGGGTTGCTGTCGTGATAAAATGGGTACAGTGACGTTCTCTGACGTGGTGATGCTGTGTTATTAGCTGCCAGTAATATTTGTATGGTTCTGAATGGAGAATCTGCAAAATGGTCTCGGTCTGGGGGGACATTTCTTTACATCCCAGAGGCACCCTTTGAGATCTCCTGACTTGCCTTTCTGCAGCAAACCCCTCTGAGAATCTTACCTAGACACTAATTCATTCCTATTCAGCTGTCGAGAAAAGCAGATGTCCCGGGCCAGGCTCAAAATCCTGTAGCATGTTTAACAGAAAAAATGCACCCAGCTGTTTTCCTGACTTCTCCCTACTGTCCACTCTTTAAACTTGTTCTCCAGCCACACCAAAAGGACAGAACAGAACTGTGACAGGCAGGGTCTTGTTTCTGTGTTTACATTTATAATATTTGGTCAGTCTTAGGAAAACCCCTAAACTGTCCCCATTTACGGAGATTAAATTATCCCCATGCACAGAAATTAAAGAATTTGCCTGAGGTCACACGGTAGCAAAAGATACTTGAGGCCAGACCCTTAAGGATTGCCACATACACAGATTACAGTGTTGCGCAGATTACAGTGTTACGGACACCATCCTCCCTGTTGCTGTTGCCTGTCAAAATGTGAAGGATTCCAAGGTCGGGTTTTGCATTTTGACTGCCGAACTCCATCCAGCTTCACATTTTTTGTTTCACCCTCCCCACAGATGTCAAGGATCGGACGTTGAACTTATGTCCCTACTCCTTTTACACACCACTGGTTTCCTTTGCACGCAGTTCTTTGCTAGTCAACCATTCACTAAGTGCTGCATGGTCTTTCTTGGAGTCTGGCCTAGATTCTAATCCTCACAACCACCACTGCTCATCCAGTGTGTCAGCACCCAGCACAGGGCCTGGGTTCAGCCTCTGTCCCTCAGTGACTGCTCTTGTGATGGACAGAAAGTCACTTATCCTGTCCAGGCCTCCCTTTGTCTATTCATTCATTCATCCCCTCACTCTGAGTTCCCTGAAAGTGGCAGTGAATAGGCTGCCTTCCTGGGGCTTACCTTCTGGTGCACACAGACAGAAAAGAAAATGAAAAGTCATGCAACATATTAGAATGTGAACGCAGTGTAGAGAAAAACAAAGCAAGGAAGGGAACTTGGAAGTGTGTGAAGTTGCGATTGTGTACACGCGGACCTCCCTCCAAGGACTGTGAGGCAGAGAGACCATTGAGGGGACACACAGAAAGCATTAGCTGTAAAGTGTGTACCCAAAAGATGATCTGAGAAAAGAAACACTGCTTCATTGCTGCATATAGCTGACTTGCTGTGGCCATGAATCCTCTTCGTCCTGCCAGTCTCCCAGGAAGAGCTCTCTCAGGAGATAAGGGTTCTTCAGTTGGAAAAGCCACCAGCTTCTTTCAATTCCAGAGGCCTGGAATCCTTTATGAGGGTGCTATTATGAGGGACGTTGACTCCGGTGTTGCTGTCCAGCTATAATTATACCCTTATGAGGGTGCTTTCATGTATACAGGGCTGTCTTTAAAGAGTTGAGAATGTAGTGGGTCATCTCTGGCCCATTCTCATAAGTGCAAAAGAAGGTCCCATAGACCCCACTTTCTGTGTGTATGTGCAGATTGAGTTCCTCCTGGTATTTCCCCCTAGAAATCTCCTTAAAAGTTGTAAGGCTTTGGTTATAAATTCTCTCTAGGCCATTGGAGAAGTATTCCAACTTTGCAGGAATTTTCCTGAATTTGAGGGCACTTGTGATTTATGAGACCCAGTGGGGCAGTGTGACCTTTAATCTTCTTGGGATAATCTCTAGGAATACAATGACATTTATTAACATATCATGTGAAAATAGTTAAACAGATTTTCAGTAAATAAAGAGAGGGTGTTTGGAAGACTTAAAATGTAGTCCTAGGTCATATTCCAGATTTATTTATAGAGGTCTCAGAGAGGCACATAAAGTGACAGACAGTGGCTTTCAGAGCAGCTAAACTTTAGAATTGAATTTAACCGTATGGAAAGGACATGCTGGAAACCAGGTGAACAAAACTCACCCTGAGGTCTCTCTCCCGACTGGTGCTTGGGAAAGATAACAAGAAGTTATGTCTGAACAGCAGGAACCCAGGAACCCAAGAGGCCTCAGGGACTGAGAGTAGGAAACTCAGGTCATACACAGTGACAGGCTGTGCATGGAGAAAGCCAAAGGGAATTTCAAATAGCCGCCAATTAAAATACCATGAGGCAGCCCTGGGAACTGCAGAGCCTGGTATGCAAGCAGGCTGCGTCTCACATGGGAGCTCTGGGCAGCTCGCCCCAGGATGAGGAGGAGTTGCACAGCTTATGGAACAGAGGTGAATGACGGGTGTGGGGAAAGGCAGGCTGGGTTAGACCCCCAGGAAGAGGTAGCTGGACAGCAACCCCAGAGTCAACTTCCAAGCCAATGTTTTTCAACTTTTTTTTTTTTTTTAAATCTCACAGCACTCTTGAACCTATAGTTAAAAGTTCCAGGGGACGCTTAAATGATGCTGATCCAAAAAAAGAATGCAAACAATATACTTACTGTGCTTTGAAGGTCTTTTGAAAATAATTTAGTTAATGATCTTCATACATTTTTTGAGGCACACCTAAGATCGTCTCCTAGCACAACAGTGTGCCGTGGCACACCGGTTGAAAATCACTGGTCTAGGAGGAGGTTGGAGGTTTCCTACAAAGGTGACGGCACTTTCACACCTTATCAAATGAGACGACCTGAGCAAAAATACTATTTAGCCCATTGGGCTAAAGTTTATGATCTCCGCACGTCTCTTTCCCATCACCTGATGAAAGGGGCATTAGCTTACATACAAGATCCCACCGAGACTTTATCTAGAGTATATTTTTTAAAAGCTAGGCAGTCTCTAGCAAGAAAATTCATTTAAGGATAACAGTGGTAATGTATTCCTTCAGATGCTTTTTAAGTCTATCCCTTCCATTGGGAAAACATTCATTGATTCTTCCCTCTTGTTCTTTATTTTCCCAGAGCAGGAAATGTAGAAGTATATATAAATGTGTATGTAAGAACTCGTCACGAAGTTGGCATTTCTGCAGTGCTGCCAAGCTCATTTACCTTTTTTTGGAAAAAAGATGACGACACCTTGCTTCCCATTGTACTATTTCCAAAGAAAGCCCCAGCAGTGATGCTGAGTGGGAAAGTATGGCTTACGCTGCCATGCAGAAAGGCGAGAGACTATATATATATCCATCTTTCCAGAACCTTCCCCCATCATGTCGTGAAGCACCACGTGTGTGGTGTTCTGGCCATCGGCCAGGCTGTGTCTGCACGTGGAGTATTTGCCTCCTTGTGTGGGCCATGATGACTTTCCTCTCCATCGTGTGTCCTTTATTTATGCAGGTGTGAATAATACATATAGCTGTTGTATGAGAGAACTTGTTATTTGTCCAAATAGGTACTATTTCCTGCCACCCTATTTCTGCCTTGGAAATCAGTGGAAGTAATTGTGTGTGTCCATAATACAGAAATGCTTTAGCTGGGTTTTTCCAACTTCAAATACTTGCAGATCGCCTGAGAATATATGGGTGGAACCCCAGGGCTCCCCAGACACCAATCTGTCTAGGACTGCTTAAGGTCACTTGTTGGGCTAGTTACAAAAGTGATACCTGGATGTATCATGAAAATAACACTGTGGCTACAATGTATTTTACACTAACTATTGTGCGCCCTAGATGCAACCATTGCAATAACCCTGCAGAGGAGGTGTGTGGTTAAGCCATAATTGTATACAGGGAAGCCTGGGCTCAAACCTCAGGTAATCATGCTGAAATTTAAATTTACATGTCAGTCCCTTCAAAGCCTCTTTAGTACATTCTGCTCCCTCCTGATAAGGGTGGCCCTAAAGCTTGGCTTTGTTCAGCCTAGTATGAATTCAACCTATTACATATGCACTGGCAGCTTCTACTACATAATTTATTAAATTGTATCCTAGTGGTCAAGTCTGGGAGTTCTGAGGTCAGACCCAGAGCCTGGATTCTCATCTTGGCTCACCTACTTTGAACTCAAGTGATTGAGGGAAGTCTTTTAATCTCCTTGTGCCTCAGTTTCCTCATCTATAAAATGGGAATGCTATATCATGGGGCCGTTGTCATCAATAAAATTTGATATTTGTAAAGGAGTAGAAAGTTCTAAGACAATAATAATTCACCAACTGCTAAATGCTTTTGTTGTTAACACACACTTTAATAAATGTTCCTTGTTCTTGCTGAAAAGGGACCACAAACAACACTGCAATGTCAATTTAGCTCTCAGAAAAAGAAGAACAATCCACACACAAAAAACATTTTTAAGTTTTGAAGGTTAGAGTCACATGCTTTACCACCTGCTTTAGTTGCTGACATAGCAGCTGATAAATTCAAGTTTCCCAATATGCCAAGAGACCTGGATTGATGGAGGACATTGGGGGCACTGATCGCATCCAAGGGATTTCGGGTCGCACTGAGGCTCTCTTGCATAAATAGCAGGCACTTACACACACACACACACCCTCCCCAAGGCTGCTGGCTCCCACCTATTCCTATGGACTGTGTTTTCTGCAAGAGGGGAATCAGAAATCTACTGGCCTGAGCCATCATCTCTCAGTAATCTGAGTTCACTGCAGCTGATGGGAACATACGTTTATGTTCCAAGTTCAACATATAAGAAGTCCCATGCTCTGGGAATTTCCTTCCTCCCTCTGACTTCATGCCCAGCAGGAGCTTTTCAGAGGGGAGATGGAGGGGAGGAGGAGAGCCGAAAGCGTGACTGTGAGGAAGCTTCCATCCATGGATTGATGAAGAAGGCAGTGCTGGAAGCCACCTTGTAGACATGCACCCAGCCGGGGGTAAACAGACATCTGCTTGGCACGGTTTCTATAGTAATTTTTGCACATACATGATTCCAAGATTATTTTTATTAAATTTCTGATAAGTATCCATCATTCGGTATAAACCCATCAGGTTTTCCCAGACCCACTAGAAGTTTTAGTTTCCTTTCCCAAGCCTCAAAAGTCTAAACCCTTGCTAGGCCATCCCCCTGCCTAACCAGTCTACCAAGGAAAAGCCTTTTATGATGGGATCCCTCTGCCCTTTGGTATTGTCTCTATGGTAATTTATTTATTTATTTATTTATTTATTTATTTTTGCTTAAACAGAGCAAATTTACTATCTTGTAATTCAGTAGGTTGTAAGTCCAGTATGGGTCTCGCTGGGCTAAATTAAGGTGTCCGCAGGGATGCGTTTCTTCCTAGAGCAGTGGTTCTCAACCTTCCTAATGCTTCCTAATGCCGTGACCCTTTAATACAATTCCTCAGGTTGTGGGGACCCTCAACCATAAGATTATTTTTGTTGCTACTTCATAACTATAATTTTGCTGCTGTTATGAATCATAATGTAGATACCTGATATGCAGGATGTATTTTCATTGTTATGAAGGGGTCACAACCCACAGGTTGAGAGCTGCTGTCCTAGAGGCTCTAGAGGAAAATCTGTTTCCTTGATCATCCAGGTTCTTGGCTGAGTTGAGTTCTGTGGATGTGGGACTGGGGTCCCTGTTTCTGTGCTGGTATTCCTAACTTCTAGAGGCTGCCCACATTCTTTGACTTGTGGCCTCTGTTCTCTGTCTGCAGCAACAGCAACAGCAGGCCATGTGCTTCCACTTCAGCTCTCCTGCTGCGTCCTCCACTGTCCCATCTCTGGCTTGTTCTTCTGCTTTTAAGGATTCATGTGCTTACATTAGGTCCTCCCTGGTAATTCAGGGTATTCTCCCCCTCTCCAGGTCTTCAAAGTCCCCTTTGCTGTGGAAGGTAACATATTTATAGGTTCCAGGCATTATGGCCTGGAAATCCTTGGGAGGTGAGGTGGCCATTCTGCTTACGACATAGTCGTCTTTGGGGGAGCTAGGGGTTTTGTTGGAAAGGGTCGGGGTAATCTTTATGGAATGATAGAAATGTTTTCTATTTTGTCCAGAGTGGTGGTGATACATGTGTATACACTGTTAAATCTTCTTAATTATCGTTTAACTTCTACACTGTTGCATTTTCTCTTTTCAAGTGTTTTATATTTGCAGTAATTTACATCGAAGCTACTTTGCACTGTCCTAAGTGCTTTGTGTACCATCTTATGCATTTTTTTCTCTTTGTACTCAGGTTTCATCACAGAAGTTTGCTCTAAGTGATGAATTCGATGATGCAGTATGGTCCATTCGATTATTTCAGGCACATCTTGATCCATTTTGTGGCTATTTTCCATTCGGGTTGAAATGCCAAGGTGGTGTCTCTATTTACTGGTCTATTTAAAGGATATTACAGAGGATACAGATGAGATGCACAGGGCAAGGTGCATGGGAAGGGACTCAGAGCTCCCATCCCCACTGGGAGCGTCCCCCTCCAGGAACCCCCACTAGAAGCTTCGTAGTTTACTTTTAAGTAATTCAGTACAACCTACTGCGGTATTCTAGCGCTTTAGGCATCAAGAATTTGCTGACATTCTTTAATGTGATTCAACTTGGTGACCTACGAGGGTTTTGTGTTGTTTTTTTTTTTTTTAATTTGGCATAAAGGATGTCAACAAATTATTTCTGTTGCTGAAACTGGCATCCTTACAATAACATGTGATTATTAGAAGAAGTGTGGGGCTCAAGGACTTGCCTGACCGAGACAGAAGAAGGCAGGCGGCGCACTTACGTATGGGGCTGTGCAGCCCCCAGTGCTGCAGCCCAGGGGCCCCCGGAGAAGGTGACCAGAAGGGCTGGTTTTCATTTTGGAACATTGCTGCGTTAGTTTCAGCGTGTCCCTTTCACGCGGGATGCTGTTGATCAGAGCACGGAGGGCAGAGAGAAGGACCATGCATACTTTGTGTGACCGTACCTACCTGCTAAAACACATTTTTTCCCCCATCTAGCTGCATTTGCCATGAGATTTTCTTTTATAGTGAGAGTGAGGTACGTGCAGTGTGAAGTGTTCCCTAAATCGAGGGCCTCTGACCCCTCTGTCTAGTTGGTAGTCAGGGGCCCCTGATTTTTATTAAATGAATCTGACATATATGCTACAGCCAAATAGGTTCAAAAGCAAAACTTTAGCAAAATATAGATGCCCTAGTCCCATCGCTAGTCATTCTGATTTAATCGATCTAAGGTGGATCTCAGGCAGTGGTGTTTTTCAAAAGCTCCCCAGAGAATTCTAATACGTGGTCTGAATTGAGAGGCACTGGTTTAGAAGAATTCACAACACTCAGCCCCCAACCACCCCTCGCCCAGTGAGTGGACAGGCAAGCTTCCTAGCCAGTCTGGTGGGCCTCAAAATTAAATGTTTAGAAAGACCTGGATTTACCTGCCCCCAGTCCATACCGTGGCTTCCCTCACAGGACTCTGATTCAGAAGGCCAAGGCAACTATATTTTAGTTCAGCAGCCAGGGAGCATCCTGTAAGGATGGACCACACTCTCAACCAAATGATATCCCAGACAGCCAGGTTCCCTACCCATCTCCTCTAGTCAGAAAGTATAGACGTTTTTTTGAAGGTTAACTAGAGAGATGAATCCAATGATAGCCTCTCCCCGCAAGTGTCAGAACTTCATAACATAAAAATCTGTTTGCCTTTGTAAGCACAAGTTTGCAGTAGCCTGCAGTCTGAGTTCTTTCCAGGACATCTGAAACCATGCCCAGGTCTGCCTGTGAGTTGCCTGAAAGGTGGTATCGCTTGGAAGTAAGGTCACATATTCATGGAGCGCAGTTGTGTGTCTAGGACTGAAATGACTGCTGGGGCATATGCAAATGCATAAGAGTTAGACCCTACTGTCCCCCAAAATGAGTCTGACTGAGCAGGTTAGACACGTGCCCAGGTAGCTGGAGTGGAATGTCATGAATGTGATAATTGGGTGCTATGGGAAGAGGAAAGGGTTCATCACTGTGGATGGGAGGGAAGGCAGGGATGGTGTTGGGAAATGTCTCAGAGAAGGTGATTTCTGAGTTAGATGCCATGGATAAGCAGATTCTCCTTCCCCATCCCAGAGGCATAGAAGAAAGGCACTCTAGACAAGAAAACTGAAGGCATGGGCCTGCGTTTGGAGGGACGGACATGGTGACCCCTGGAGTATGGAGGGCAGAGAGTGGCAGAGAACAGAGCAAAGGTAGTTTAGAGCCAGACGGAAATAGGCTTTGGACGTCACGCTAGGGAGCTGGGAATTTTTCTTTAGGTGAGGTCAGTACAAATAGTCATACAGGCGTGTGATGTGATTCCACAATATGATTCTGATAACAAGGGGCAAGTAGACTGGAGGGGAGAGAGAAACTGGAGGCCAGAAAACCAATTAGCAAGGCATTGTAAATGTCCAGGAAAAATGATGTGATGCCTCCACCATCGTCCTCTTCCTAAAATAATGTTCTAATCAACGTACTTCGTTTTATTCCTCTTACTTCTGGAGCTAGAAAAAAACCACTTAGCCCTTCTGTGACTCAGAATCCCTCCCTATTTATAGATGATGATAAAATACTTCTCTTACCTCACGCGGGGAGGTACTGAGAGGTACAATTTTAGCCAGGAAAGAGGGGGACATGGGGCTCTAAATGCCAGTGGCAAGTCCTCTGGGTGGAGGCGGGTGCGGGCGAGGGGGAGACCCTGCTTCCCCCAACATTTTATTATAAACATTTCAAACCTACAGAAAAGTTGCAAGTTGAGTAAAAGCATCGGAAGTACGCAGAAACCCCAGGAACCACCCAAGAAGTGGCATTTCTAATCTAAGAGCCTTAGCGTTCAGGATAGAAGGGCCATTGCAGCCTGCTTGGTTACAAACACAGTTCCGTAAAGTGAGATTTTGTTTAAGGGGGAGGGGGCTTTTCTATTTGTTGCTATTCCTATTGCTAAAATGGGGATTGAAGCCCCCATAGTAGAAGGAGTTACACCAGTGGTTGAGGCCGAGAGCTGGCTGTGTTTTGGGCTTCTCCTGTGCTCTTGAATCTTGGAGTCCGTCCTCATGTGTAGGGGCACTTGGTTGCCACTCTTAACATCTGCTGCTCAGCCCTTTCCCCACGGGGTCTCCACATCAGCACCTTCAACTGCTTAGAATCCTTTGCTCTTTTTTGGAAAATAATGACTGGCACCTATCGTAAAATGCACAGCAGACGAAAATTGGTTCAAGTCTTGCCAAAATGACTATGTCATCTGCCTTTTAAAAAATTCATGCTCTCTGTAGTTGCTGAGTTGGAATGAGATGTTCTGGGAGGCGAGATATGTCACATGGACGTGGTTCCCTCAAGAAGCTAACAGGTAGGACTGTGACGGCAGAGAAGACAGGAGGGTGGCAGTCTCCGCCCCGTGAGAACGGGGTAGGCTTGCAAGATCCGAAAGGATGATGGTGTTCAGTGACTGGTGGAGCCCTGCCAGCTCAGCATAGGACCATCAGAACTTACAATGAGGAACCCCAAAGTCCTTTATTTTATGTCTGAAAACGAAAATGGTTGTAGAATGATGTGATAAGACCTGTTAGGAACACATAGGAGAAGATAATAAGCGCTCCTTCCTCAAGTACATTGATGTAAGTAATGAACAATCAGTTCTTGCGAATGGAAATATTTGCTCTAGTAGGGCACATTATTCCGATTCATTTGTTCACTCTTAACGTGCGTTTCTTAGAAAACTGACTGGTGAAATTTGTCAAAAAAGCAAATGGGAGATTACAGAGGACAGAGGAATAAGGCTTTTTAGTCCTCGCATGAATTAATTCTTACTTTAAGGACAGTCACAGTCTCCTATCACGGCCTGGATTTGGACACAGCCTTCCACTTCCTCCTTAGATGCCTTTACTGCAAGGAGCTGGAGGACGCCAACTAGAAACAAACATTGCTGCGTGGACAAGAAAGGATGAGTCGTGAAGGGACAGCAATGAAGGTTTATCCATTTATTAATAAGGGAGTGCGGCCGCCATCTGGTAATTCTAATTTCTCAGCCAGTCTTTAAAGGTGACTTGTTTGTATCTTTTTAAAAAAGTCTATGCCAGGTAACTTGAAACTACATGATATAGTTTACCCACAAATTAGATGAAAACCCCTTGCAAATGTCTGCGTATGTTATTCTCTTGTTTTTCTTCCAAAAGGTGAGGCAGTATTGACTGATCTGGGCACAGGTGATACTTGTACATGGAGTACAATGTAAAGGGAAGGATAGGGCTTCAAGCAGAGGAAGTCTCTGCTAGCCAGCCAGTTTCTCGCCCTCCAGCCAACCCCTTGTGTATCCTCTTGTGTATCTTCCCAGGGAGAGTCTGTGCCTGTATAAGCATCATTAATGTTATCATGACACCATTGTGGCAGACTAAACACACAGGACAGCAGTTTGACTTTTCACTTAACATACTTTGGAGATGGGCTCATAGCAAACAACCTAGAGCTTCCTCCTTGGTTTGAATGGCGACACAGGGATCTGTTGCCCGGGCACAGCCTAAGTTATTGACCCAGTCTTCCTACCGGTGCCTATTGACATTGCTCATAATCTTTTTTTGCTATTAAAAGCAATAATTGGAATGAATGTTTTTTTGTTTTGTTTTGGGTTTTGTTTGTTTGTTTGTTTGGGGGGGGTTGCAGTTTTTGGCTGAGGCTGGGTTTGAATCCACCACCTCTAGCATATGGGGCTGGCGCTCTACTCCTTTGAGCCACAGGTGCTGCCCTGGAATGAATGTGTTTTTATCCACATTTATCCACCTTGTGTGTGTGAGTGTATCTGTAGGATATATCTTTTTTTCTTTTTGTAAGACAGGGTCTAGCTCTCTTGCCCAGACTGGAGTGCAGTGGCATGATCTTGGCTCACTGCAACCTCTAGCTCCTTACATCGTTTACTCATTTTCTGAGTGGATTATTGATCTTACTTATTTTTATAGCTTCTTTTTTCATCCCTCCCTCCCTCCCTCCCCCCCTTCCTCCCTTTTTTTTGGTTTTTTGTTTTTTGACAGAGTTTCATTCTGTTCCCCAGGCTAGAGCGCTGTGGCATCAGCATAGCTCACAGCAACCTCAAACTCCTGGGTTCAAGCAGTCCTCTGCTTTCAGCCTCCTGAGTTAGCTGCAACTACAGGCGCTCACCATGATGCTAGCTAATTTTTTTATTTTTAGTAGAGATAGGGGCTTGCTTCTGCCAAGGCTCGTGTTGAGCTCAGATGACCCTTCTGCCTCAGCCTCCCTGAGTACTGGGATTACCAGTGTGAGCCACTGAACCAATAGCTTATTTTTCAACCATAATATTAAGTTCATTTGAGCCACTGAACTTACATGCCATTAATCAACCATTTATTGAAAATAGAAAAAGAACGTAGAGCTACAATTCTAAAGCACACTTTGTGACAGAAGTTATGATGCCTAACTTTCCCTTCTCAACTCACATTGTAACAAAAAAACCATCCTCACTGTTAGGCTCACTCAGGGTCTGAGAACCTAGGGTTTTGTTTGGTTTTCGTGTATTTTAATCCCAGAAGACTTGTTTGTCTTAAACTCTGTTTGAAACATAGATCAGCTACACAGACTTTCTGAGGAATTTTAACTCAGTAAAATACAGCCTTATCATACTCACATTGTGCCAAGGCCCCTGACTTCTACCTGAACAGAATGACATTGCTGAATATCTGAAACCTCTGTCCTCACTCTAAACCCACACAAAGATGTGATCTCACCCGTGAAATAAAGAAGTAGAAAGGTCCCCTTGCTTCTTTCTCTGTCTGGGGATGGTTTAAACAACCTTTTTTTTTCTCTCTCTCCTCTGCCACATGTTGGGAGAATGAGAGTTGTCTTGTGCCACACGTTAGGTGCACAAACACCAGGCTGGGCATGGTGGCTCATGTCTGTAATCCTAGCTCTCTGGATGCTGAGGCGGATGGATGACTTGAGCTCAGGAATTCAAGACCAGTGTAAGCAATAGTGAGACCCTGTCTCTACTAAAAATAGAAAAGCCAGCCAGGCAAAGTGGCGGGTGACTATAATCTCAGCTACTCAGGAGGCTGAGGCAAGAGGATCTTTTGAACCTAAGAGTTTGAGGCTGCTGTGACCATATGCCATAGTACTCGCTCTACCCAGAGCAACAGAGTGGGACTGTCTCAAAAAAAAAAAAAATAGATACACAAACACTAATAAAAGTTGATTAGCGGCTTGGTGCCTGTGGCTCAAGTGGCTAAGGCGCCAGCCACATACACCTAAGGTGGCAGGTTCGAATCCAGCCCGGGCCTGCCAAACAACAATGATGGCTGCAACCAAAAAATAGCCAGGCATTGTGGAGGGCACCTGTGGTCCCAGCTACTTGGGAGGCTGAGGCAGAAGGCTTGCTTGAGCCCAGGAGTTGGAAGTTGCTGTGAGCTATGATGCCACAGCACTCTACCTAGGGGGACAGCTTGAGGCTCTGTCTCAAAAAAAAAAAAAAAAATCCTTGCATACTCTGTGCTATCTGACACCACAGATAAACAAATGAAGTCCTGATAAATTCAGTACAAGGCCGGCCCTCAAACTGCAGGTTGGACAACTCTGGTTTAAAGAATCTACAATCCCCAAATAGCACATTGCTCTTGGGAGCTGATCTCACTCAGCAGCTCAGTAAAAGATACATGTTTTACCCAAAATGGAATCTCCTACATGAAAAGGATTTCTAATTTTAATTCAAAGTGACTTTTCTCAGGTGCAAATCCTAAACGTACTGAAAATAAAATGGGTGGTAAGGACACAAAGAAGACAGAAGCCAGCAAGAAAGATGATAAGATAGAGATCAGGAAGTAAGTTTGCAGGAAGAGCTACTGTATCAAACCAGACCAGGCAGCCAACCCGAGAAAATATCTAGTAGCATCCAGTCATATTGTGGTGAGATTAAAGTTTCACGGGGAAGTTAGATTAGATGAGATTTAGGGAACACATTCTCAACCCAGAGATGCTTCCCTGGAGCCTCTCTCATCAACCTTAATGGGAATTCTAGAAATCCATCTATCCCTCTTATTAAGATGAAAATAGACGGTACGAAGGAGACCAAATGAAAGATAAAACATGGATTTTTTTTTTTAAAGCAATTGTCTTAGCCAAATTTCCTAGAAAATAAAAACTGAGGCGAAGATTACCACTTGCTAAGACTCTGTTGGGAGATGCCATTCCAGGGCTATAAAAGTGAGGAAAAAAGAGGTGAGGCAGGAAAGGCAGGCCTGCGAATAAATACCAGGTGGTGTGTCAAGGAACTGGTTGTTACTCAGCCAGGAAACATCCCTCCCTGGGCCTTACCCATCACCTTGAAACAATCCATCAGATAGGGAGGGCTGTGGAAGGGACCCTGAAGGAAGGAGAGATTTATCTTATTCGTGCAAAGGGCTTTAGGCCCTTGATTCAAAACTTAACTCCTCTATGCTTCTGGGTTGTTACTCAGCTGGAGAGGGAGCCGCTGGGTGAGCCCATTCCACACCCCAGTTAGCTACCTGGAAGAAGTGGGAGTAGAGCAGCCGTAAGATTTAAGGCACATGAATCTCATCAGGTGAGACCTGTGTCCTGGAGCCACTGAGGTTCCCCTTGCAGTGGGTAGAGTGTGATCTTCCCAGAGCCCCACCCTCTTCCTCAGGAGGCTGAGACATCAGGGCCCAGGATGGCTGTGCAAGAAGAGACAGGCTTGGGGGTCTGGTGGGGATGAGGAATCTTGAGAGACATCAAGAATTGGCCTGGGGCAGCACCTGTGGCTCAGTGAGTAGGGCACTGGCCCCATATACCGAGGGTGGTGGGTTCTACCCTAGCCCCAGTCGAACTGCAACCAAAAAA
>NW_003852402.1:30085150-30116066 GCF_000181295.1 Otolemur garnettii | reverse complement strand
AAAAAAAAAAAAAGAATTGGTCTGGTGTAGTCATGACTTAAAATTATAGACAATAGTTATAAAGTTTATTATTTTTTTTAGAAGATCCAAGAATTGGTACTCTTGTAGAGTTTTTTTGTTTGTTTGTTTTGAGACAGAGTCTCACTTTGTCACCCTTGGTAGAGTGCTGTGGCACCATAGCTCATAGCAACCTCAAATTCTTGGGCTCTAGCAATTCTCTTGCCTCAGCCTCCCAAGTAGCTGGGACTACAGGTGCCTGCCACAATGCCCGGCTATTTTTTCTCTTTTTTAGAGACAAGGTCTTGCTCTGGCTCAGGCTGGTCTCAAACCTGTGAGCTCAGGCAGTCCACCCGCCTCGGCCTCCTAGAGTGCTAGGATTACAGGCGTGAGCCACCAGGCCTGGCCTCTGGTGGAGACGAATATGAATGACTTTTCAGATTAAAGAGTCACCAACTCCTAATAGGCACGGGGGTGGGGGGGGTGGGGGGGGTGGAAATTCTATTATTAAAAACATTTATGATTGCTGACATGTTTTTTAGGATCATTCAGATTGAATTCTGCCCTGAGTTTACCCATGCTCGGTCAGGTGATGTTCATTATTAAAGCTGATTTTTAAAAGAGTGTTCATTAAAAAACGCTCTTAACCACAGTGCTTTGTTTCTAAGCACTGCATAATAATTTGTGCTAAGACAGGCGTCCCAGCTTTCCAATGCATATTTTACCAAAATAATTATCGCACTAAGGAAAAAATGACAAACACTAATCTTTCTGCACGTTTGGGTGCTGTGGTCTGGGTCTAGGGGAGGGAGGGCAGAAGGCGGTGATGGAGGTAGGAAAAAACATCAACCAAAGAGAGTCTGTTAATAAAACGAGCTTTATGCACCTAAAAATAAAATGATAACAAATACTGATCCTCGCGTATACATCCGGACGACATTTGGAAATTTGCATAGAAGTAACAGAAGGAGTCGAGGAAGCCCTTTGAAAAAGTTCTTTCCACTCCATGTGCTCTTGGATTTTAGAAAACTTATTTCAGTTATTCAAGTGAAATGAAAACAGTTCATTTTCATCTGCCCGTCTATGGAGGGCTTGTGTTGGGAGCTACACAGGGAGCATTTGCCCAGAGGTTGTATTACCTTTAAGACCTTTGCATACCCCACTGCAAAAAAAAATACCCCCAGCAAAAATATTTTGTGTTTTCCTGCTTACCCCATATTTTTATCCAAACGTGTTAATACAGCCTCTGGCCTCTAGCTTCCCTCCAGATGATCCCTCACGATGAGGTTATGGAGCTTGCACCGTGGCGTATGAAGAATATTCACCCAGTAACTTCTGTTCTGCAGGAGAAAGAAGGCAGCCCCCATAGACACTTTGGAAGGTCTAATGTCAAAACTTAAAGGAGAGAATGAATAGTCTGCCACAGGCTTGGGGCCCGAGTTTGGATGTCTCAAATGAATCCAGGCGGATGTGGATTTACATGTTGGTACCTGCAAGCTGGCGCAGCCCCCACCGAGAATGAATGCACACTTGCAGAGGGCTGGCTTCCAGAGGGTGGGGGAAGACACTACGGAGACTGCTCTGTGCCCACACGCTCAGCCATCTGCCGTTCCAACCGCAGGTCTCTCCCCCTATTTCCTGCAAATGATTCATCTATTCTTTCTCTCCCTCTTCAAAGATAACTGTGTAGGCATTTAAGGAGGAGAGAGTCATTAAGAAAAGTGGAATCTGGAGTTATTAGGATGAGGTAGAGCAGATTAAACAGTCTGGAATTTCACAAAGCAAACAGTGCGGGGTGCGGACTCGGGCCATCTCTGCTACTGGCGCATTTCAACAGGTTGTCCTCCGTCGTCGTCCTCGTGAGCAAGTCGACAAGGACGGCTGTGTGTAAACCACAAGCAGGAGTTTCTGAAGAGCAAAAGGGAACAGCAGGAGGCAGGAGGCCTGTTCTGGATTTTCCACCTGAAGCTGTTGCTCCTCTTACCCTCATCAGAGACGGCGTCTGTCTGCGATGCCGAGAGTACCAGCGCGTGGGATCTTTGTGACTTTTCCCAATAAGCAGAATAAAAAACTGCCACTAAAATCATGCTTTTAAAGGGGACCCTGGAGGCAGCGCCTGTGGCTCTGTGGGCAGGGCGCCAGCCCCATATACCAAGGGTGGCAGGTTCGAACCCAGGCACGGCCAAACTGCAACCAAAAAAAAGGAGCCCTAAACAATAGCCATAGAAGGTCATTATGGCCGTGTCGCCCACACCAGAGGGCACTGGTGGCAATATGGTATGTGGGACAGACAATATGTGTGTCCACGAAGAGTGGTTGGTAGGTATTTGTGGTCCTCGGTTCATACCTTGGCTCTGCTTCCAGCTTCTGGGGACCTTAGGCGGTTGCTAAACTTGTGGGGATGGTGTCTCATGTGTAGGTTAGGAGATAAGGACACCTCCATCACAGAGTGGAATGGGACAAAGAGGATAATGTATGTGACTACTTTATGTGGTCTCTGGAATGAGGGAGGCAGGCAAATACCAGGTGAATGTGAAAAGTCCTTATGATTGCACTTCAGTTTCTGCCACACCCCACACCCTAAGGCTAGCGAGCCAAAGAGCTCAGAGGAGAATTAGGGACCTCTGGCCCATTCTATTCCTTTCTCCTTGGGAGAGGAGAGCCAGACACCCGGACGGGGCAACTGGATCGCATTCTCTTCTTGTTGATCCACCACAGGGGGGTTGGGGTGGGGGGCAGAAGAGCCGAGAGAAGCAGAGAGGTGGCAGAGCCTGAATAACAACACCTTACCACTACCTCCTACTACTTATCAGATCGCAAATGTCAAGGGATCTTATTGCTGAGTAGAATAAACATCTCAGATCAGAATGGGTTCTTAAAGATTCTGGTATGGTGCCTCTACTTTCTCATCTGTAAAATGGGTGTTAGAACAGCATTTACACCTTGTAAAGATGAAAAAAGATAATCAAAAGGACTGAACACAGGACGCAGGACAGTAACACATGTTGGCTACTGTTATTATTTTGCCTCCTGTGTTAGTATTGCTTAACCTGTTTATCGATTGGTGGATTTTCATTTAATAAATGAATTTTCCAGAAATGATTGATTTTCATTTACTGAACATTTATTCACTCAATCGCTTCACTGATTGATTTATCATCAAGCCTTTTATGCCAGTACCATGCAGGGCTCCAGAGATGCTGAGGCTCGTTGGCATGAAAGTTGAAAACTAGGCAGGGAAAGAGACGCATGAACTAAAGCGGGAGAGACCAGGTGTGGTACGCATCGTCATGGAGACGTGTATAAAGTGCTCCTGGCACCCAGGGGAGCTAGGAAGGGCTTCCCAGAAAAGATGCTTTTTGAACTAGATCTTGAAGGATGAGCAGTATGGGGAGTTTGAGCCTGGGAATTCCAGGTAAGAAAAACAGCTTGCAAAAAGGGATGGAGTTGTGAAAAAACAGGACTGGGAAGCCAAGAGGACTTTGGCATGGGTGGTGTTGAGCCATTCTGCCTGACACCTTCTGTGCATTCAGGCTGGACCCTGCCTGGGGCGGTAGAGACTCACCTGCAGCTGAGCCCTAACCCAGGTGCTGGGCCCAAGTCTGCTCTTCCAGGGCCTGGGAGTAGCTTGTGTAACTCAGTGTCAGGTCAGCCAGGCTCCAGGTCCTGTCCTGAGCTCCTGCTTCATTTCCAGCTGCGAAGTTTCCATTTGATTCTTGTCACAAGCTCTTCCTTTTGTTCCATTTCAGTAACTGGGTTTCTGCCCTGTTTCTTCCTCTACATTCTGTCTCTGAGTTGCTCTAGGAATGGAATTCTGCCTCTTCTTATCAGTCCTCCCCAGGGCTTGAGTTCCCCCTAGAATCTGATCCCTGTCCCTGGACCCTGCTCCGGGCTGCTTGGTCCATTCCTGGCTGCTTGGTCCATTCCTGGTTATCACTGGCCAGATTCCTCCTTTACCCTTCTGCAGATGGAACATAGATAACAACCATCTGTTGGACACCCCCCCCCCCCCCCATTACAGCCTAAACAAAAATTCCTATATAGGATCTGTTTCAACTGCCTGGAGGAAAACTACCTGCCTTGCTAAGTCTGATTACTGACACAATTCCTAAACTCCATTCTGAATATTGCTGATGAAAAGTTCACTACTTCTGGTATTAAAAGTAGCACCAAACATGCTTTGGGGGATACAGGTTATACTGTATGCTTTGATAAATTCCCCCCCAAGTGTTTGGGCTCAATAGAAGACATTCAGTAAAATGTATTAGAGTATTTCCAACCAATGAACCTTGGCACCGTGGGGCACGGGCCTTTCTGTGCCAGATGAACATTTTATGGCATATATAATTTTCCTTAACATGGCTCGGGGGATTAGGACACCAGTCATATGCTACCAGCCACAAATTTTAAAGAACAAACTTGGAATAAAGTCACAAGAGGAAATGAAGACCATTTGGAAATTTGAGAACCCACATGTTCTCTATGTGATTTTTTTTTTTTTCAGGAAGAATTTCAAAGTTTCAACCTGTCTTAATGCTTGCCCATCTGGTTACTTTATTAATGAAAACAGCAGCATCTTCTAATGCTCTTGTGTGAGGCAACTGTACTTTCCCAAAAAATGACAGAAAGAACTTTGGGATTTGATGGACCATATTTTTTCTCTCTCTCTCTCTCTTTTTTTTTTTTTTTGAAAAAATAAATCCCAATCGGAGAGCATTATAGAGAGACTATGTGCATAGAAATATTCAGTGAGTCATGCCTGGTGTTGTAGGTCTATTCTGGTGCGTGGGGTTTCCAGAACAATTACATAAGTGTTAGCAAAGCCAGGAACTTTTGACATTTGTGGCAGCTTAATGGAGTTCTTTTCATCATTGAAAATACCTAATTGTTGTTTCCTTAAATTTAAAATGTATAAAACTGGTGAAGCAGCATAAATTGATTCTGAGGCATTTCTGTTAAGTATGCTTTGTTGGCAAAGAAACTGAAAAGAAATTATTTGGAGTGAAGTACAGGTGACCAAGCTGTAACAAATACAGTGATCTAATTATCGAGCATAAATTGTTGGAGAGACATTTTTATTTCTTTTCCTTAGATTAGCCATAAAGATTTCCCTCACAACCTGAGCGTCCATAACATATTGTTCACTTGGAGACCCTTACATACGGGAGTTATTCAACAACATGACTTTGAAAACGCCGAGATTCCAGAGCTACTAGAACTTACTGGTACCTTGCTTTAATCTTTCAAAGAATCACCTAGAGAATAATATGATATTCCAGTACTAGTAATATGTTTGTAAACATGTGTTACTTATCTTTTTAAGCTACCCAGATACCAGGGTATCTTCTCATATGAGAAACTAGAAAAAGACCCAGCCAGAACCATCATCTGTGCATCTTTTCTGCCTCAAAACTGTGCTCCACAAATCCAGGGTTCAGGGTTTTCTAGGGAGGGTAGTCTTTGGTTCATGCGGAGGCTTCGTCAGTATCTTACACAACTTTGCCACTGGCTTATTTTCCTGCAGATAAGAGATTATAGTTGTGGGTGTTACTGTATTTATTGGTTCAAAAGGCATGGTGCAAAGGACAGGCGGGGAGAGCAGGCCCTGACTCAGAGTTTGCTCTTTGCTCCTGCCCTGTGTGCTCCTTTGGAGGGAGGGCACAGCCCGCCAAGTGCACCTCTGTGCACCCAAGTGCTGTTGAATTCTTTCCCCATGACCACAAGCACGTGAACACCTTTCCTCTGCAGCAGAGCTGATAGCGCAGAGCACCCCGAGAATCCTGATGGGGAAGGTGGGTGAGGCTGTGTGAACTGCGTGGGCTGTGGTCACGTAGGTGATGGTGTCAGTGAGATCACAGCCTTCGTAGGTGTTATCCTTCCAGTGCGCTTGTTGATGTTGGAGTCCTCTGCACTATCCAGGGCGATTTCCAAGAATCCACTTGAACATGTACCCCTGGGCTCTACGATAGGAAATGAAAAGGAGGAATGTGGTGTCCCTGCCAAGTTTCCTCCATAATGCAGATCATTTTTTAGGATGAAGCGACATCTCAGGGAGGATGGAGATGGAAGAAGGCAGGCTTAGCAAGTAAGAAAATGCTCCCAGAACTAAGGCCAAGTCAGAACATCCTCCTCTCTAGACCAGAAGAGGAGAAGTGGGGGAAGCTGCCTTATTTCATTTCACTGACAAACTGTTCATCTTACTCTTGGTGACGGACACCAAGTCCAGCTAGTGCTGTCTCTTCTGGCTCCGGAATGTGTCCTGTCTTCACCATTTCTCCAGCCATGGAGTTCAGTCTTCAGAGGCTGTCACTCACCAGCATCACTGTGGTGACC
This sequence comes from Otolemur garnettii, assembly GCF_000181295.1. Taxonomy (NCBI): domain Eukaryota; kingdom Metazoa; phylum Chordata; class Mammalia; order Primates; family Galagidae; genus Otolemur; species Otolemur garnettii. The sequence goes on along the minus strand of NW_003852402.1, from coordinate 30,109,736 downwards.
CCTAACTCGTCTCCATCCTTCAAGCTTGCCCCCCAAACCCCTATCTCACCAAAGGGATATTTCATGTCTTTCTAGTGTTTGATAATGGGAATTTGGGGGGAGGATTTCTGTCAGCTCTCCAGGTGGACCAGAAGACTCAGAAATTTGATAGACACTAGTAAGGTGTGGGTGGAATAGGTCTGGGGCCATTCAATGGTGTTGTCAGTGCTTTCCAGGGAACGAATGATATTCCGTCACTTCCCTACATTCCAACCTTCTTTGTTGACTCTAGAGAGTGAACATTGTTCCAGCTTGGGCCAGGTGGCTGTTTGCTGGTGAATAAAGGGAGCTTAAATGTAACAGACTTTCCAGTGAGGGAGAGGTAATCCTTCAAAAGGAAATCAAGGTTGGGTAGATTCCAGGTTGTCACCATATGTGTATTACAGAAGGGGCATGTAAGTGCATCAGGCAACATAGAATAGCACCTCCATCATTGGCCACCTCCTTAACTTGACCCACTTTTCATAGACTGGATGTGTGCCACATGCATATATCAGTACAGTGGGCCTAGTTCCTTATTTGACCACCTCTGTATGTTGACCAATTTGTTACAGTCCCTTGAGTGGTCAACTTACAGAGGTTCTATGAGATTTATTCTAATAGCTTCTTAATTTCTCTCTCTTCTTTAATAGACATTGTAGTTCTTTTTTTTTTTTTTGAGACAGAGCCTGAAGCTGTCCCCCTGGGTAGAGTGCTATGGCATCACAGCTCACAGCAACCTCCAACTCCTGGCCTCAAGTGAGTCTCCTGCCTCAGCCTCCCAAGTAGCTGGGACCACAGGCCCCTGCCACAGCGCCCAGCTATTTTTTTTTTTTTTTTTTTTTTGGTTACAGCCGTCATTGTTGTTTTGGTGGGCCCAGGCTGGATTTGAACCTGCCACCTTAGGTGTATGTGGCTGGCGCCTTAGCTACTTGAGCCACAGGTGCTGAGCTGACATTGTAGTTCTTGAAGGAAGACTCATTCATCTTTGTATGCCTGGTCTCTCATAGACACTCATATGATACGTGTTCATCATAGGAAGGAATCCATGTTCATGTGAGTGAAAGTTTTGTTTTGATGGTTCATCCTATAAGGGTACATGTGAATCTTTCTAAATGTAGAATATAAATGTCTTAACGCAATAACTAAGAGAATGACATGAAGACTATGTTAACAAGATGGATGCAAGTTATTTCAAATTGTATATAAAAACAACTATACCCCATGAAAGTATTAATGTACACAGCTATGATTTAATAAAAATAAATAAATAAATAAGAAAGTTTTGTTTTGGCTAGTCTATAAGCTTTCAGATCCTTCTTCCCGACCTAAAACTGTTCAACACTGAACTCAGAAACATTCAGTTCACCCACCTTCTGGGTGCTCCCGGAGGGGCAGAAAAAAATCCAAAGGGGGCAGCACCTGTGGCTCAGGGAGTGGGTGCTGGTCCCATATACGGAGGGTGGCGGGTTTGAACCTGGCCCCGGCCAAAACTGCAAAAAAAAAGAAATCCAAAGGACTAGATGTTGAATACAAGACCTCTCTTCTTCCTGCTTCCATTCATCCACTGATCATAGCACCATTTCAGTGTTTCGAGACTCCTACAGTTCATTCCCAGGATGCATAGTAGTTTTTGATAAACTGATACTATCTTATTTGACAATATAAGAGGGAAAATGTGCTTTGAAATTAGACAGGGTTCCAGTATGAACACACCAATCCTTAGCTTTGTGACCCTGGATACTCTTAGCCTCTCTGGGTCTTTGCTTCCATACAGGTCCATTGAAGATACTGCAGGTGAAATTAGGTATTCATAGTATCTGCAGAGACACTTGTTATAGCACTTGACATTTGACAGGTGTCCCGGGAATGTCAGCTCCATTCTGCTTCCGTCGTTTACAGTGATAGAGGCATGAGGAAAATTTGCAGTGCTACAGTAGGCAATTTAAACTGAAATGGAAACCAGAAAAAGGAGAGTGAACATACCAAGCTGCTCTAACATGGATCAGGGTCAATTATTAACTTTCTGCTGACTGAATAAAACATACCAAAGTTTTAAAACATGTAACAGCCGGACTTAAGGGGGAAACGAACCTGTGTATTTTCTAAAACAACAGCAGAATTGGTATTTCCCAAACTAGAAGCTGCACAGGCATCACATTTAATTGGAAGAGATTTCCTCTCCAGCGAGTGTTGCCGTTTGTTCTATGCTAATCAGTGTTTGGATGAAATCCTGGGTGCATGTGGGTTGTTCCTCTATATCACCAAGAGTCTGCACCTCTGCGCTTCTGGGACCTTCTTTTTTTGTTTATTTTAGTTTAATCCATAAAGAAAAACTTCGATGAATTGTACTATATGGTGTAATAAAACATTCCTAGAAAAAGCAATCAGAGAAACATCATTGACTATTATTTACTATTATTGTGTCTTTGTTTTTTCCTTCACGTTAAAAAAAAAAAAATCACAGATAGAAAATTCCAAGCACTATAGTGGGGATATAACTGGAGTTCTCTCAAATTAAACCAAACATGCATTGTTCTGGGATGGAATGAAACCAACTCAACAGCTCGAAAGGAGGGCCTGATACCCACCCCTCCTGTCTTAAAGATGACTCCCTATACTCAGTTCTTCCCCTTCTCCAAAATTCTAAGCTGCTCACACATTCCAGATTGTCTGTCCCCTAGGAGAAGGAGCACGTGTCCTCCTGGTGTGGAGATGGCGGGTATGCTAATTCATAGTTTGCAGGAGAGGGAAGATAGGAGGTGGAACTGGAAGATTGGGAGCTAAAAGCAGCATACCCCACCTCCACACCCCTGTCTTCAGCACCGTGCCACATCTTCCCCTGCCAAAGTGAAGCAAGGGTGCCACGGCAGCCTGCAGAGAGAGCCTTGATTTTTCAAGGACCCACTTTTCCCCTATAGGAGAAAGGACCATCCGTTCCAGCGCCTTCCCCTCTCTCTTCTGGCCACGGGGAGGCTGATACTGACTGAAGCCAGGCCCATCAGGTGCTCTTGACCTGGAATTTCAATGTCGAGAGAAAGGACGTGAAAACTGAGAATGGTTGGAAATCATTTACCCTGGTGGCAATAAAACTGAGGAAGCTGTGGAATATTCATAGAACCTGAAATTCCTAGAGCGTCTTTTGCACTTTTACAAAGCAGATTCTTGGGCTTCTCCCTCCGGGAGCAGTTCTGTATCCTTCCAATAAATTCATTTATTTGCTTAAGATAGCCAGAGTCAGCTTCTGTTAACCTCGACCCAGAGTTCTGACTAAAATCGCCTGTCAAATGCTTCAGGCTCCCATGTGCACTGCTAAAGGCTGCAACGTGGAGGGGATCGGGGTAAGAGTCACTTGGGTCAGGCATTTGCTAAGGCACCAAGCTCAATTTCTCTCAAGCTGTTCATCTGCCAAATGTCAACTTTATGGTGTCCCTTACAGAGTAGTGGCCCTACAAGCCTGGGAAGGAAAAGGCGCCCCGGGACAATTTTTCTGCTGTTAATTTGGTTGAAACCACCAGATTCCCTAATTCTGCCAATGCATTACCAATGAACCCCATAGATTCTAGAAATATGTCAATGGTGCTAGTCTAGGTGGGTACACCTCATCAGTCTGTGAGAAGCAGTGACAAAGTTGCACAATAATTATATAACAGATTATGGTGGGGAAGCATTTAGAAAAGAATAAAAAATCACTGTGTGGGAACCTTTTCAAACCACAACCCTCCATTAGAAGCCTACATTTCCCAGAAGAGACTCCTTCCTTCATTTAGGTGGCAGTTTTAAAGTCAGCTGGAACCACCGTTTCCTTGCAACAGCAACCGAAATAGTCCAACTATATTTTATTTTGCTAAATAAGTAGCATTTCCTAGTCAGGGTGCTTTGTGTCCCCAGGATGTTATCTTCTTTTGAAGTTATTTTCAGCTTTGGTTTGAAAAGTGGCCTAAGTCAGCAATAACCAGTCTTCTCCCCATGGCGTTTAGGGGAAAGGGGGAGTTAGGGCGAGGGATCCATAAGAGAGGATGTTCTTGCAACATATACCAGAGCCAATTATCTCTCCTCCTCCTCTCCCTCCTCCTTCCTTTCTCCTCCTCTTCTCTTTCCTCCCTCCCTCCTGGTCCTACTCTTGTTAGTTTCGTTTTTTGCTGCAGGTGCATGATTTCTGTGTGTTCTTTATCCAAAAATATTTATTGAATGACTGTGAAATGGCAGGCACTATCTCCTGTACCAGGCCCCGGTAGGCAAAGTCCTGTGCCTTCAAGGAGCTTCTGTTCCAATGGAAGGAGACAGAAACATGATGATTTCAAATCTGCCTGGCTCAGAGGGAGCCCCTGGGTCTAACGCTAACAATGGGCAGGGGACTCCGAAGTTTTTACTTTCTAGGTGGAAATGGCTTTTTGGGTAAAGTAGCAATTAGTTAGACAAACCCTTCAGGCAAGGAAAATCAGATCAGGAAGTGGTTGATTGCAGAGAAGTTCAACCAAGGGAAATTTTTCCAGAGAAACGGTTGCTTCCATCGATTCATTTCAGCATTTCTCTGTTCTTCTCATTTGGGACGTGTGCACGACTACCTCTCATTTGTGAAATGCCCTGTGACTGTGGAGACTCCCTCTGTGCACAGTCCCGGAGGTCATCTGATCTCACGTGGTCCCGTGAGAAGGCCCAGCGGGTATTATGATGGTCCGACAGATGAGAACACTGAGGCTTACAGGACTTGCCCACGTGCACTGAGCCAGCTTAGGTAAAGTTCTGCTGCCGTGAATTTGATTGGGATAATATCTTGATTGGGAAACTGAACGTTGCTCCCCCAAAGCGCACACCCCTCTGATCTGCTACCATCTTTGTCAAAAATTATTCTTTTTTAAGCTTTTTTTTTTTTGCCTTGCTCAGAGACCATTCAGGAAAAGAACCAAATCTCTGATAGTGTTTGTTCCTTACCGTGAACAGTCATAGGAAGCAATTCAGAATTACTGTTTTGCAGCAAAAACACTAGACTCAGGAATATTGATGTTACGTTAACAGCGGCAACCTCTGAATTCACGACAGCAAGAGTCTCCATCTTCCGTGCCCTATTTGCCTGATCCATCCATCCCTGTAAAAGTGGGTCAACTTACTGCAGGACAGGAAGGCAACCACATAGAGACAAAACCTTATTATTAATATAATGGCGTGGCCTCCACCAATGGAAGCTAACATTTATCTAATACTTGTTATAAGCTAGACCCTATACCAAGAATTTCATGTAATTATCTCACTGAATCTTTACCTCAGCCTTTGAGTTCAGTGCAGTTATTATAACCGTTTCATACAGGTCAGGAAATTGAGCCTGCAAAAGGTTAACTGTTTCGCCTAACAATATATAGCTACACAGTGGTAGAACGAGGGTTCAAAACCAGGGCCATCTGACTGTGAAATTCTCTTTCCTAATCACTGTTCTAATTGGGGGCTCAGCTGATGAGAGTTAGACCTTAGCTGGACTCCGTGTTCTAGACAGGAGGAAGCTGAGGCCTTGGTGGATTTAGGATCTGCATAAAGTCACATGTGCCTCTTCACCCACAGAACGAGACCTGCTTCCCCATCGCCTCTCCCAGCCAGAGGAAAGCTGGGGTGAGTCTTTTGGTATTTGTCTACATTTATAGAGGAATATCTTTTAAGAGATTCATCAAGTTCACACCTGTAATCCTGGCACTCTGGGAGGCCTAGGCAGGAGGATCCTTGAAGCTCAGGAGTTTGAGACCAGCCTGAGCAAACTGAGACCCTTGTCTCTACTAAAAATAGAAAAATTAGCTGGGTGTGGTGGCAGGCACCTGTAGTGGCAGCTACTTGGGAGGCTGAGGCAGGAGGATTGCTTGATCCCAGGAGTTGGAGGTTGCTGTGAGCGAGGCTGAAGCTGTAATCCAATTACCAGGTTATCATTTCTAAGCACTTGAGAACTAGCCCGTATTCCAGTAGGAATCTCCAATTCCACCTGGCTTTGTTCTGATAAGACCAAACCCGGAGAAATAACTGTTTCATAAGAGCATATTTATCTCCAGCTTTCAGGAGAGTCATCTTTGAAAAACTCATAAACAGGAAGTTAACTGCTGTCATGAGCAGATGGTGATAGTGCAGGTTTTATTACTTTTGTTTTGGTTACTTTTCTTCTTTTTTTAAGAGTTCATTAAACCAAACTGAATGTTAACGATCCATTAGCTCTAAAGGAAAAATTTTTAGCTCAAGAAAATTCCTTTTTCCTCCCAAATCTGAACCTGTAAACACAAAAGCTCTTTGTCTTATAAAAAGGCTTAGCGTGAGTTGTTTCCACAAGATTAGCCCTATTGATCTGAAGCACCTGTGCTTCTAGAAAATGTAGGACATTATCAATTTTTAACATTTGTCCAGGAAGCTGTGCTTGGACTAATGTTATTTGTCCAGCTGGGTATACAGACCAGGACAGAGAAGATCAAAGTAGCTGGGGATTGTGTAACATCTGAGATCGGCCCTGATAATCAATCAAGCCTGCAGCATGTGGACCTGATTACTAAACACCATCTCCCCTGTCCTTCCAGGATGCTGATAAAGTGGAAGGCAGTGCTGACTGTAATGGCCGTAACCCACTTCAAGGATTCCTAGGACCCTTTTTTTTTGTTGTTAGGTCATTCAGTTGTTATGCTTAGTTTTCCAGATGGTGAGCACAGGGAAGGCACAAGATGAAAGCCCTAACGTGCAATTTGCATCAATGAGGCCCTTGGGGTTGTTAAGAGAACAAATACAAAGGGGTGTGGGAGGAGGTGAGTGGGACTGTGCGTGCTGCCCCCAGGTAGGTCCGCTCCAGGGGTGGCCCTCGCCTGGAGGCAGGCTGTGTGCAATTGTGTCTGCATTCCTGTCCCCTCGGCCGGCACTCACTGCGGCGGCAGGAAGGCAGCGGGGAGCACACTCAGTAGAGGAAACAAGCGACTCCAGTCCCAGCATTTAACCTTGGGTGTCCAGTGAACGCGCTGGGGGGTGGCAGTGGGAGGGCCCAGACGGGAAAAGGAAAAATGCGAGTTGGTCTGGCAAGAAAGCAAAAATGGAAAGAGCCCCCAGAAGTTTAAAAATAAAAATAAAATCAACCCCCCAAACTACAAGCTGCCTTTACCTGAGGAGTGAGAAAGTGAAGGAAGCAATTTGAACTCAATGCCAGAGCGGCGGGCAGGGCAGGGAGCTCCCGCCATCTTCCCGGGTGGGACTGCAGGGCTGGGGGTGGGGAGGATCCATTCAAACCAGGCACCTCCGAGCTTGGCACAGGATAGCTCTCAATGACGCCGCCGGGCCTCGCCCAGCTGTTTGGAAAGGAGCTTGCACAAAGGTAGGAGGGGAAAGGATTGCAGAGAGGCTGCTGGCAAGCAGCTTTCCTTTCTGAGTCTGAATGCTTCTCAGAGAACTTTAAAGGCTGATGGCTAAATTTAATCAGGGTTTAATCATTGAAATGAAGATGATGTTCTTATGTAACACGAATGAGGAGTAATTCTGCCACTGCTTTCCCTACAAGGCAATGAATGGCACAGGCTCCCCGGAGTAGCCTGGCAGATTTGGTAATGTTACGAATTCAGCGGAGGCAGGAAATGTGAAAGTCTGGTTCATTGCTAATATTGTCTTCTGGGGATTTTGGCCTGTAGGTTAAGCAGGCAGGGTTCCAGAGCTGGTATTGTGTAATAACCAAGCACTTGCTCACTCTCAGTTCAGAAAAATCCTTCGTACATGGCATCCCAACTGCATTCTATATTTAAGACAGACGTTTTCTCTAAGGAACTCCTAATGTTTTCTGCAAAGGATCTTGCATAAACAGCCAAGGACTTGGGCTGAAGGAAACATCAGTTTGTTTCAAGGTAGTTTGTCGATCTGAACGTGTGCCAGTTTAATCATTTTAGAAAGATCCAGGTCCACTTCTGATTCAGACCGGCCACCCGATTTATTTTCTTTAAAAATAAATGTTCAACATGGATGGAGCTGGAGAATGTTCTTCTGAGCAAAGTATCACAAGAATGGAGGAAAAAATATCCAATGTACACACCCCTATTATGAAACTAATTTAAACCTTTTTATATGAAAGCTATAACCAAATAGCCTAAGAATATGGGGAGGGGGGAGGGAGAAGGGAGGGGGTAATGGGTGGAGGGAGGGAGTTTGGAGGGATTACTTCTGAGGTTTACCTTATAGGGGTACAGGTGAATCTTTCTAAGAGTAGAATGTGAATGTTTTAAAGCAATAACTGAGAAAATGACATGAAGGCTGTGTTGACCAGTTGATGGAAGTATTTCAGATTGCATGTGAAAACCCCACACTGTACCCCAGAAGTGCATTAATGTACATAGTTACCGTTCAATAAAAAAAAAAAAATAAATAAATAAATAAATAAATGTTCAGGCTCGGCGCCTGTGGCTCAAGTGGCTAAGGCACCAGCCACATACACTTAAGGTGGCAGGTTCAAATCCAGCCCAGGCCTGCCAAACAACAATGATGGCTGCGACCAAAAAATAGCCAGGTGTTGTGACGGACGCCTGTAGTCCCAGCTACTTGGGAGGCTGAGGCAGGAGACTCGCTTAAGCCCAGGAGTTGGAGGTTGCTGTGAGCTGTGATGCCAGGGCACTCTACCCAGGGTGACAGCTTGAGGCTCTGTCTCAAAAAAATAAATAAATGTTCAAAATAGCTGGGTGTTGTGGGGGGCACCTGTAGTCCCAGCTACTCAGGAGGCTGAGGCAAGAGAATCACCTAAGCCCAAGAGTTGCAGGTTGCTGTGAGCTGTGTGATGCCACGGCACTCTACCGAGGGCAACATAGTGAGACTCTGTCTCCATATAAATAAAATAAAAATAAATGTTCACTCAACAGTGATAAGACATGTATGCTCCATATGATATGGTGAGAAGGGCACTATACCTTTTTAATTGTCCTTCAAGAAACCCATAACATTGATCTAACCATGAGAAAAACAGAAGATAAACCCAAACGGAAAAACATTCTATAATTACCTCCCCAGTATTGCTCAAGGTCATCCCAAACAAGGAGAGTCTGAAAAATCGTCACAGTCAAGAAAAGCCTGAAGAGATGAGATAACTAAATGGAATGCAGTCTATTGGGTGGGATTCTGGAACAGCAAAGGGCATTAAGAAAAAACTAAGAGGCTCAGCGCCTGTAGCTCAGCGGCTAGGGTGCCAGCCACATACACCAGAGCTGATGGGTTCGAATCCAGCCTGGGCTTGCCAAACAACAATGTCAACTGCAACAACAGAAATAGCCGGGCGTTGTGGCAGGAGCCTGTAGTCCTAGCTACTTGGGAGGCTGAGGCAAGAGAATCATTTAAGCCCAAGAGTTTGAGGTTGCTGTGAGCTGGGACACACAGCACTCTACTGAGGGTGACATAGTAAGACTCTGTTGCAAAAAAAAAAAGAAAAAACTAAGAAAATCTGAATATAGTATGGACAGTAGTTAATAATAGTAGTTGTATAATATGTTAACTAACGATAGGCAAACTGGATGTGGGATATATAGAAACCTTCTGTACTTGCTTCAAGCTATTTTAAATTAAATTTTTATTAAAAATAAATGTCACTAGTTAAGTGTGGCTGATGATTCTGCAAAACCAAGAACTTGAGTTGCTTTCATGTTTCAGTTCACGACTGGTGTAGACTCCTGTACCCAGTGTTAAATGTTCTTGATACTTTTCCAAGAGGATAATTAACACATAAAGACAGGGCCGTCATGCCTTTAATCCTAGCACTCAGGCAGGCCAAAACAGGTAGATTGCCTGAGCTCAAGAGTTTGAGACCAGCCTGAGTGAGAGTGAGACCCTGTCTCTAAAAATAGCCAGGTGTTGTGGTGGGTGCCTGTGTACCAGCTACTTGGAAGGCTAAGGCAAGAGAATCGCTTGAGCCCAAGAGTTTGAGGCTGCTGTGCGCTATGATGCTAGGGCAGTCTCTGGAAGGTGACAAAGCGAGACTCTGTCTCCGAATAAACAAACAAACAAATAAGTACAATAAAGATTGGGCTGAACACATGTTGCTGGGTGATGTGATAAGAGAGTTTCTCTTCTAGAACTTACTTACCTGGTCCTCCACTCCAGCACCTGGTCTATGAACTTGACCAGCTACCTTCTACCAAGATGCTGGCTAATAAACGAGTTTCTGCTGTTACCATTGTAGGGATTTATATATCTTAATAGGATATCTTGGAGAGGGCAAACAGGTGCTGAGGAATGATTTTAATATTGGTGGAATTTCCAAGAAAGACAATGGTTTCCTTGGTCTTCAAGCCAGGAAGGGGCCAGCCCCTTCTCAGGAGACACAGGGCCAGCCAGTTACTACTAAGGCATTGGCCTTAAATTCTGATTCTTAAGGTTGTGACTTCCTAGGGATAGTCAGGGATAACTTGACTACTCATCTCAGGCACGGAAGATACAGTCAGAGTGGGAGTGAGTAGTAGCTGGAGGCCAGCCTCTGACCGCTGACCTGTACCTTACTTTCTGGTCTTTAATAACTTGAGACATTGCTGCCAGCTATCTAACCAAAGACTGCCACTGTTGTAAGGAGAAACGATGGACTTTGGACTCAAAGTCCTCCATCAAGTCCTTATTTCCAAGTTTGCCATTTTCTGGCTATGTGGCTGAGGTCAGGCTACTTAATCTTACTAATCTTCAAGTTTTTCATCAGGAACAAGTCTGATGATAATCCTGCCTTGAAAGACTGCTAGGAAGATTAACTAGGTTGAGTGCGTGAGAGCCCCTTGCCCAGGGTCTGGAATACGGTAGGTGCTGAGCAAATGTTCTTTCTCCTCCCCCCTCTCCTTCCTTTCTCACAGAGCCAGGACAGTGGGGATGGGCATGGCCTGGGCAGAGCTCAGACTCCTCCACAAATGCCTCTCTCTGTTCTCACTAGATTAACGTTTCTAATGGGATCAAGAAATCTTCTAATTCATTGATTATTAATCCTGAGGTTTGCAAATAATCTCCTGTGATTTGTGGAGAACCAGGAGCTTAATGCTCTTACAGGGTTTACATGTATTCACGATTATTTTGTGTTATTTTGTCGAAAGGTCCAATCTTGTCCCACCAGAAATTGTCTAGGTGGCCCTCTGGCTGGACAATGAAAGCTAAGTGAGCCCAGGAGCTATGCAAAGTGCACACCAAAAGAAGTGTGTTTGAAATAAGACAGGAACCCTCCTGTGATAGGATGCTTTGCGGCCAAAGGTGCCACTACAGAGATTCTCTCAGTAGAACTGCAGGAAGAAATAAACCAGAAATAAAAGGTACCTAAGAGTGGTGGGAAGAAATAAAAATAGAAGAGGAAGCAGCCAGTTAAGGTAAACAGGAAGAGATCGCACCACACGGGCTGGAGGCACAAATGCTGGGAAAGCGTCTGAAACCCTGACTCCGAATTGAAGGGAAAGACTTGGCAACGTATAGGTCATTCAGATTTCTCAATGGCAGCCACCTTCACAGTAAACGTGCTCCTGTTATAAGCCTGCCAGGTATATCTGTCACTCTAGGCCTGTGGGGAGTGTCTGGTTTTCCTCTAACTGACATAAGAAAGCATTTGTCCCTCTGTACACCAAGCCAGCATTACAGTGAAATGATGGAACTTTCATCGTTGCTGCACTTTTATGTAACAGTGATGCCCGTCAAATAGGCCCTTATTTCAGCCAAACATGAGTTCAAAGAATTCCAGAGAGATCATTCCATATTTGACCCCAAGGGGGATTCTGAAGCATCTTCTGAGCCATTAGGTGGGGGAGAAAAGCATGAATTTTCATGGTTTTACTACAGAGTGTTCTTTGCTATATTATTTTAGAAAACTTTTAAGTAAGACACTTATAAGTGTTGGTGGTGGAAAATTCTGAAAGTGAGGACTAGCTCAATAAATCAACACCACCCATTAGCTCCTTAACTGATGATAAGGCTACTGACATTGTTGTTTTCTTTTTCTGGTCAAGTTATGTTTCCATTTTCAATATAAAATGGCTAGAAATTGTGAAAAACAGGAAAAGAAGAAAAAAATCATAGTTATGCAACCTTAACTAGATTCTTTTTTCTCTGAGTAATAGTTTTCTTTCCCATGGTGGCAATCAAACTGTGTATACAAATTTAATATCCTGATACTTCCCCCTGACATTGTCACAAGGATTTGGGGGGTTACAGGTTTTCCCTTCAAAAATTTTTATTTCTAAACAACACCCTACTATCATCTAGTGGCATCGTTGCTTATATTAAACTGTTCCCCTATGGTTGAGATTTAGTTTGTTTCCAGATTTTATTCTTAGAAATATCATTGTGTCAATAGTACCACCATTTTTTTTTTTTTTTGATACAGAGTCTCACTTTGTTGCCCAGATGTAAGGGCAATTGGCATGATCACAGATCACAGCAACCTCAAAGTTCTGGGCTCAAGAGATCTTCTTGCCTCAGCCTCCTGACTATCTGAGACTACAGGTATGTACCACCATACACTGCTAATTTTTCTATTCTTTGTAGAGATGAGGTGTTGCTCTCTTGCTCTAGCTGATCTTAAATGCCTGCCCTCAAGTGATCCTCCTGCCTTGGTCTCCAAAAGTGCTGGAATTATAGACAGGAGCCACTACAGTCAGCCTCTAATAAAATTTTGAAAAGATCCTGGAAGTGGTATGATTTTGCTATCTCAAATTGTTTCTACTTATATAACAGATACTTACTGAGTGCCCCAACATATGCAGGGTGCTGGGACTTCTAACTAAGATAGAGACCCAGTACTCAGGAGACGGTAGTCCTGTAGGGGTGACAGATACTTATGCATTATAATTCACCTTGAGAAGTCCTGTGATAGAAAGTGCCAGACTCTGATGTACAGAAATCATTTGCACTGCACTTGGCACACGGTGTTTGATAACAAAATGATAACGATGGTGATGATGTAGACAACACATCTGATAACATCATTTAAATACTGGTTTCCATGACCTGCATGTATCAAAAAATAAAATCAAGAGAACAGCAAACATTTTTCCACGGATTATAAAAACTCCATGATAACCCCTGTGTGTCTAGGCTACGCCAGCAAATAGCAAAGATTATCAGGTCCCTTCTAATCACTAAGACCAAGTTCCTCCTGGAACAGAAACTTCTTCTAGAGGGAGGTTTTAATGTCACATCATCCCAGCGCAAATGCTGTCAGACAGAATGACTTTGTTCCTCGGAACAGATGTGGATCAGTTAGAGAGAGCTCTTCTCAGATAAGAGATAAGTAAGTTCAGCTATACTTCTGTTTCTTACAAAAGAAAAAGAAACAGCAGCATAACTTTGGGAGCCAGGACAGAGAAGGGAATTCCAAAATTTTCCATAGGCAGGATTTTTCACATAGAATTCCTGCTTCCCATCATTGCCTTTAGCAGCCAGGTCCACAGACCTGAACGATGATTAATGTTTCAAAAGGTACAGTGTGTTCTGGTTGACAGCTCTGCTCATATCCTCTTCCTGACCGCATGCTGTGACTGTAGGACTCAACCAAGGCCTTTTCCTTGCTTGTGCACATGGGAGAAATGATGCCCAGACCACAATGATAGTTCTAATAATAAATGTGGGGTTAAATTTGCTTGAAGATAAGGAAGTTGCGGTCTTAAAAAAACAAAAACAAAAACAGCTTGAGTTGGCTTGGACCTCAACAAGAGCAAGTTTACTGTGGTTGGTGGAAATAACCAACAGCGACCACTGAAACATGTGTAAGGATTTCAGCCAGAAAATGAAGGAAATGCTGCATTTAACTGAAGGCGCAGAAGGATTTAAATAAGCTGAATGTAAGTTCTCTGGTGAGAATCTGACCAGGGCGCTGCTGGCATTGGCTCGTCCCCTCATGTACAGTCATGGAAAGAATTACACGGTCTGCCCATCCAATCCAGAATACAAAGTGCCTTCAGCCCTCCAGCCATCCTCTTCCTCTTTAGTAACCCCATTTTTCAGTAATCCCCAGGATGAGGTATCCTGAGAGCCGTCTTGGTGCAGCTACAGACATTTCCCATAAAGGATCCTACCAAGACAGCTAGTTCTACTTTCCAACCTTTATTCAAAGTTCCAGTCATCCGAGAAGCTTTTCCTGATGACCTTACGGTCATTCATTCTCATTGCAGTCCTTCAGCAGTTGTTTATGGGGTGATTTGCTGGCTGACTATGTGTTTACTTGTGCCTGGCACTGGGCTTGGTGCTGGGGCTGCACCGATGAGTAAATCCCAGTCACTGCCTTCCTGGAGGTCACAGTTCACACACACAAACATCCTAATAAAATGTGATAAGGGCAGTGGTTGAGATAGGCATGCGGAAACACAGAGGCATTCATCTTCGGGGCTGTCAGAAGCCTTCCTGGGAAAGCTAAGGCTAGAGTTGAGTGTTCTGGGATGAGTCGACTTCACGCAGGTGAGAGGTGGTGGAGGTGCAGATGGTGTATGCAGTAAGTGGTGGCCAGGAACAGAAGAGACGGGCCCCGTGTGCCACGTTAGGCGTGGGTGTCTTAGTATCTTTCCCTCGATGAAAAGTCCTCTGATTGGGGGTTCTTTTTCCACTGAATAAGCTCTTCCAGGGACCATGTTCCATTCTGGCTTCTTCCCCATGTCTGTCAACAGCCTCCAGTGGTTTCAAAGACTGCTTTTTGCCATCCCGAGAAATGCATTGCCAACTCACTGACCACCTCCTGGCCACTCTGCCCACCAGTGCTAACAAGACCCCGTGTGGCCATGGAGAGATGTGTAATGCTTTCAACGACAAGCCTTTTATCAGCTGTCGGGAGAGGCCCAGGAAGACATACAGTTCTGACCAGCATAGGCCCATGCTAAGTGGAAAAACTATGGAAACCACACACCCAGAAGGTTCCCATCAAATACCATCTTTCTGTTGTTTAATATCCTTAGCCTTTGCTGTGATAATTGAAATCTTGCGTTTGATAAGCTCTGCACCAGCATTTCTGTTAAGACTTCACTGAATCGCTTGAGCCCAGAGTTTGAAGCTGCTGTGAGCTATGACGCCACAGCACGCTACCGAGGGTGACAAAGACTCTGTCTCAAAAAAAAAAAAAAAAAAAAAAAACTTTACTGGACAATAATAAAATTCACTAAGCAAGTATAGAATGGATTGTCTAACCTACAACAGAAAGTCATCACTCTGAAAAAGTAAAATCTCAAAATTGATGTGATTGGTGCTTTCTGCCGATGTGGTTGCTCCTCAGAAGTTGCCAGGGCTGCGTGATTTACTGCCCTCTCTTGCGGCATCTGACTTTATTTAAAGGTGGGAGTCCTGAGTGGGCAAATCAGGCCAGTGGTTTTGGAGGCTCTAAGGGATTTGTTAAGTCCTTCTGCTTCACAGAGGGGGGCTGGATCCCTCAGACTGGGGTTGAGGGTGGCTGTGTGTACATTGTCCCTGGCCTCATAATCAGCCTGCAGGTGAGCAGACCTCCCCATTGCAGGGCCACCAAAGTGCCATCTTTCACGGGTGGTCAAATCTCAATCCCTCCCCTGCCACCTGGGGGCACGGGTGGAGGCGGGAGGAGAGGTCAACAACAACAGCGGGGTAAACTCAAACCCCCCAAAAGACAGCAAAAAAAAGCACCAAGCCAGTTTTACAGGTTATGTTGTTTCAAAGCTGACATTTCAAGGTTAGGGCTTTAAAATTACAGAGGAGGCAGCTTTCCACCTGAGCCCTTCTTAATGGAAACAGTCAGGATCCAGCCTGCCTCTAGAAAGAAGAAAGGAAACTCCCAGAACATGGAGCCAGCTGCAGAATTTTGGTCACTGAATGCAAAGCTTTTAGAACTACCAAATAAAATACATGGGCACATTATTTCCAATGACCCAGCAGTAGGGCTTAAATCATATCTGAGTGTGAAAATGAGACTAATGGGCCATTTTAAATTCCCCAAGTAGAATTTCCAAATCCTGGCGGTGTACTAACAAGCAAACGCCCCATGGGTGAGATAGTTAAGTAAAAGCCATTTCCCAACCCGAGGCTGCATCACGGAGGCAGAAGAAAGGCAAGTAGAATCTCCTTATTTTGTTAAACTTCACCGTACCCAGGTCAGGGAATCTATTTCAGACACATGAGCAGAGTTTGTATGTGAACACTTTGTGGACGGAAATAATAGTTCTGCAGTGACTTTTACTGAAAGCCTCAGTGTTCTTATTCATCTATTAGAGATATTAATACTTAAAAGGCAGTTAGAAAGGTGACAGGAAATAAGATTTCCAAGTCCTGCCATAGTAGACAGCTAAGGGTAAGCTGCTTTCTCCTTTACTCCTGCTATTCTGACTCCTTGGCAGTCGCTTAGATAACCAGTCGTGGTGTTTCTTTGTTCATGCTTCCTTTCTTGGCAGGGTCTGGAAAACGCACGGAAAGGGCTGGCACAGCAGGTGGACGGGGGTGCCCCGTGGACACTCCTTTCTTACCTGGAAGGAGCTGCGTCACTGTCCTCTGACTTTTCCTCCCTCTCCATCACACACGGAGGGTGACAGGAAATCCTAAGATGCCTTTCCGTACTGCAGTGACCTTTGCTCACATTTAAAAAACAACAGTCCAGCAGGAATGGAACTAGAAGGGGGAGGGTATTTCTCAACATATGTTGACCAAATTAAGGGACAATGCTTGAAATTCTCAACCAGGACAGCATTACTGGGGGGATGACTCTCTGGATGGCCTTTTAAGTATAATCCTAGCAAAATGTAAGTTCAAAGCAATTATCTATCCACGGGGGCATTTTACAGATAACTCCATAGCTGTGCTGAACATAGCTCTCTGATCTGTTGCAAAATACCAGCACCTTGCAGCTGCCTTATCGATACCATCAGCCACCAGGCGAGGAATGTCTGGGGAGACTTGAACTGCTATAGACAGATTCTTTGCACAGATGCAGAAGCACCTTTGAGATCACCCAATTTTTCACTTCCCAGATGAGCAAGCTGAAGCCAGAGTTGTTATGATCAGCTCAAGATCACAGGCTAAAGTTAAGCAAGATGGATGCACTCACATCTACTAGCTTCTAGAGCCATCCGTTCATTTAAAAAAATGTTTATAAAATGCCTACTACATGCCTAGTGTGTTGGAGATACCAAGATGAGCGTGACACGGTATTTACACTCGGGGAGCATTGATACTAATAAAGAAAGAGAGAAAAGTAACAGCGGCATAGCAGTGCAGGGTGACAGATGTGAAGAATACTGTGGGAATCAGGACTAGGGTAAGGAGAGGAAGCACCACTTTGAGTCCAAAAGTTAAAGAAACACTAAAAACTCAATAATCAACATAAGGCATATTATCAAGATAAAGACAGCATTGTCAGTATTACTGGTTTATTCTTTTGGCTCAGGCTCCAACATGGCTCAGCAAAACTATTGCTATTTTTGTCTTTCACATCTTAATTTTTTTTTTTTTTTTGAGACAACGTCTCACTTTGTTGGCCCAGGTTAAAGTGCTGTAGCATCACAGCTCACAGCAACCTCAAACTCCTGGGCTCAAGCAATCCTCTTGCCTCAGTCTCCCAAGTAGCTGAGACTACAGTCGCACCCTAAAAAAAACCCAGCTGATTTTTCTATTTTTAGCAGAGACAGGATCTCAGTTTTACTCAGGCTGGTTTCAAACTCCTGAGCTCAAACAATCTACCTGCCTCAGCCTCCCAGAGTGCTCGGATTAAAGGTGTGAGCCACCACACCTAGCCAACATTTTAATACTTGGTTCATCATAATTCTTTGCATTTGATTACTTTAAAGTTATACATTACAATTTTTTTTATCTTGATTACTGAGCTTTTTGATTTTCTCTAAACTTCCCCTAAATTTTACATCTTAGGCAAGGGCCTCACTTTTGTCTCTGGGAAAATCTAACAGAGGTCAGGGTGGGACTGGGAGGAAAAGAAGAGTCTGTCCTGTGGGTTCCAGCACAGGTGCGAAGTTTTAATTCTGGTTTCAGGAGGCCTACAGAGGAGCTCCCTTATTCTATTTTGTGTGCTAATTATTTTTTTTTTGTAACGGCTTGTTGTGTTCCTTGTTTGAATGAAAGAAATTCTCAGGTTTAAAACATGTTTGAGAAGTTCTTACAATAATAAAGTAGTAGATCCTGATGGCACACATGGTGACATTTGACCATCGGGCCAGGGTGAGGGGGCAGTAAAGAGATGACCAGACAAGGCAGAAAGGTATAAAGAGGGTGCTAAATGGGCTGACTGACCACCAAAGATGCCAAAGATGTGATGAGTTTCAGCACCTCCTCACCTTCCTCTGCAGAGCCCTGTCAGCAAACTCTTTCGACAACACGTCAACACGTTTGGTCATTTTACTAGACCAAATGGCTTGCATTCCCTTCTTTATCTGCTGGAGAGAGGGACTAAAAGAATAATTTTAAACAATTGACCATAGGGCAGCGCCTGTGGCTCCATGGGTAGGGCAACAGCCCCATATGCTGAGGGTGGCAGGTTCAAACCCAGCCCCGGTCAAACTGCAACAGAAAACTAACCAGGCATTTTGGCAGGCACTGTGGTCCCAGCTACTTGGGAGGCTGAGGCAAGAGAATTGCTTAAGCGCAGGAGTTGGAGGTTGCTGTGAGCTGTGATGCCATGGCACTCTACCAAGGGTGACAAAGTGAGACTCTTTCTCTACAAAAAAAAAAAAAAAATTAAATTAAAAAATTGACGATCCATAATAGAGAGGCAGCTTTTCTTAGATAAAATGTTTGGGAAGCTATGTACCAATGGCAGCACCTAGTCCACTTTTCAAAGCAATTTTGAAACTCTTTTTCTGGAATAACTGTTAGAGCTGTCATCATGCAGCACACAAAAACAGACAACAACAATAATGAACTCCACACAACCAGGCACCGCCACGTGTTGGCACGGACACAGCTGTGAGACACAGATATATGAAGGTTGTGAAACCTTACCGAGTTGTCCGTTTAGTGCTGCCAACATAAGTGCATGATGGCAAGTTGGCAAACTTAATTGTCAGATCTTATCCGATGACAGCTCTGATGGTTATTTCAGAAAAGAGTTCCAAAATTGCTTTGAAGGGTGGACTAGGTGCTGGCTTCCCCAAAGGAGTACTTCGAAGGTGACCATAATGATATTCAGTACTGAGGTTTGTAGCACTTTTCTAGGAGGAGTTCCCAAGGTCAGTTGTCAGACCTTCACACACAGATACTGGAAGCTATTGACCATACATTTATATGAAAATGTTTCCATGTTTGTTTAAAAGAAAAAAGTTTGCCAGGTGCAGTGGCTTAACACCTGTAATCCTAGCACTCTGGGAGGCAGAGGTGGGCAGATTGCTTGAAATCATGACTTCAAGACCAGCTTGAGCAAGAGCTAGACCCTGTCTCTAAAAATAGCTGGGCATTGTGTTGGGTGCCTGTAGTCCCAGCTACTTGGGAGACCGAGGCAAGAGGATCACTTGAACCCAAGAGTTTGAGGCTGCTGTGAACTGTGATGCTACGGCAATCAACCCTAGGGCAACTGAGTCAGACTGTCTCACAAAAAGAAAGTCTATTTGCATATCCAACTCTCTATCTACATGTTTAAGATTGGTAATCTCTATCAGGAGGGGTTATGGCTCACTCATTCTGTTGACTGTATTTTCTGATTTTTCTGTAATAAACAGAATGAGAAATTGGTGATGCGGAAGCAACGACTGAAAACCTGCTCACTGTTTCTGTGCTGTGTGGCTCTCTTAGGTTTTTGTGACCCTCTAGATGCCCTGCAGCCTGCTTCGTGTACTCTCAGCCAGCTCTGAGCTTCCTAAGCTACGCAAACCCTGGTAATGTCATGTGGTGGCTGATCACCAGCAGCCTCCCATTACCACTAAAATTCTCCCAAATAAAAATACTGGGATATTTTATTCCTGTGATAATTTATTTTAAACGACATTAATATAAGTAGTTTGCATGTGTCGACGCTATCTCTAATCAACCACTCAAGGGGGGATCAATTATCAAATGAAGCAACCTCCCGAATCTAAATCAGCTTCTTACAGTTGGTGAGTTAAGGCATGCGGCCTATACTCCACACCTCTGTGTGTGTGTGTGTGTGTGTGTGGAAGCCACACCTGAGGGCAGGTCGTTAGCATAAAGAACTGTTAGAAAGAAGCTGTGAGTTAGCGGTGGTAGGACAGGACCCTTGTAGGGGCAGGGACCCAGCAGCCATGCCCACTCTGGTCTGGAGTGTCTCAGCCCTGGGTCTCTCTATACCATCAAGACGCTACCATCAGGAGCGTCTTGCTTGATTCAACTCCAATGTAGCCTCTACAAACCTGCTGCAAATATGTCAACAAGTCTGCCTCTGACCACCCTGTCCTGTGAGGGGCTGGTTGGCAGACACAGCAGCAGAGAGGGAGCTGTCAGAGCCAAAGCAAGCTCTCTCGTTCCTGCCTAACATGGGCTGCTGTGTTTGCCCTATTTGTTCTGAGACTTGCTTGGATTGTGACACATGAACTGGTTTGGATCAAGTAACAGCTGCTGGCCTGTTAAACAGGAAACTCCCAAAATGTACCAGAAAAACCTCATAACTGTCCGTCTGTTGGCTAGATTGGTTTAGGCCATTTGCTACCAATAAAAACAATACTATTCTTTGATAAGTGTAATGGATATTGTCTCGGTAGTGTATAAAAAGGATATGAAATCAAAATATTTAGGCCAGGTGAGGTGGCTCACGCCTATAATCCTAGCACTCGGGGAGGCCGAGGTGGGTGGATTGCCTGATCTCACAAGTCTGAGACCAGCCTGAGCCAGAGCGAGACCTCGTCTCTAAAAATAGCCGAGCATTGTGGCCAGAGACTGAAGCAAGAGTGTCCCTTGAGCCCAAGAGTTTGAGTTTGCTGGGAGATATGATGCTATGGCACTCTACCGAAGGCGACAAAGTGAAACTCTGTCTCAAAAAAAATAAAAAATAAAAGTATTTAGAGAATTTTGCTACTTTGATGGGTCTGTCATATATCATTGTAGTTTTAAAAATATGCTGTCTATGACATAGCATCAAGACAGCCCTCAGCCATCCCTCTCAAGTCAGTGCCACATGGAGATTCGGGTGCTGCCTCACGCACAGGGATACTGAGTATTCTTTGGGAGGACACCGGCCTTGTTTCCACACTGTCACTTCCTTGGAAACAGCTTCTCCAGAATTTGAATTTATGGCCCCAAATTGGCCTTTCTCTGATCTATTTGCAACATATGCATTAGTAATGTTCGGATTACACCGGATAACTCTGGAGGTTACAGCTGATTCACGCAAATGGATATCTGAGTAAGCAGTAGAAACGTGACCTAGAATAATGCCATGATTTGATACTGCATAAACATGTTTGATAATCTGGTTAACAGCAAACTTGATACTTCCTGAATGTGTCTGCTATAGCACACCTTTTTCTGTGAGAAGAGAGAAAAAAATAATATTTTCCTTCCCGTTCATAATCAAGGAAATTATTAAATGGAGAAAATCCAGTTGCGCTCGATTAGACACTTTCTCGGGCTTTTCTTTTCACCCTGTATGTTTTCTGTTCTTGCACAGGGCCGGAATGAAAGCAACTCTCATACGTGGAGTGGTGATATTTATCCTCAAATTTATTACTTTAAAGCCACTTGCCTGGCTCTGAACAGACATCAAAGCAAATGGCACCAATAATGGAACAAATTGACATCCTGTGTCCTCTGATTTGACACGCTGAGACGAGCACAGCACCATTTCTGTGATCTCCCTCAGTCGTAAGGAAACATCATACAAACCCAAATTGAGGGGATTCTGCAGGATAACTGGCTTGACATCTCCAAGAATATTGAGGTGAGGAAAGACAAGAAAAGTTTAAAGAACGAAGAGGACTAAGGAGAGAGGAGAAGTGAATGTAGCACATGATCCTGGACTGGATTCCAAAACAGGACAGCAAATGGTTTCAGGATGTACTGGAGCAACAGGTGACTGTGAATGGGACGGGTGGATTAGACGCGATAGTGGATGATGATCCTGCGTCCGTGTCAATTTCCTGCGTTTGAAAGGTAAATTGTGGTTAAGGAGGAGAACGTCTTTGTCTTTTAGGAAATTCACAGTGACATTGCTTCTGGGACTTCTGGGTTGTGTCTCCAACTTTCAGGAAGTGTCTCCAATTTGTTTCAGGAACACAAATCAATAACAGAGAGATAGATACTGATGGAGCGGAAGTGGCAAAATGTCAGCAATTGAACCTGAGCAGAGGGCATAAGGCAGTTTATTCATATCATTATTGTATCTTTTCTGTAAATTTGAAATTATTTCCAAATAAAAAGTTTAAGAAAAACTATCAAGCTATGTCTTGGAGTGAGTCACTGGGTTACATGGCATTATTATTAAAAAGAGAATGTTCACTGTTTTCACAATACAAACGGCAAGAACAGCATCTATATATCTGTAGGTAAGATACAGATAAATGATTTATCTGTAAAATCTGTGTATATCTTACATATGCATGTGTATATAATTAGTCTGGGATCCTGCAGACCTGCTGAATTACGATATGTGTGAACTCCTAGAGGCTCCAGAGGTGACTGTGGTCCACAGCCAGCGTGGTAAGCCAGCCTCGGAACAAGACCTCTCCGTTCCAAGAGCTCTGGGTAGGTCTGTGAGGAAGGAAATTCTACTTCCTGTGCTTGGTTTTCTCCTACGCCTCAAGTCCTGTGCCTACCATCTTCTCGTTCTTGCCATTTGACACGCTGAGGTGTAAATACCAGATCATAACTGGGGGTAGATTCCCAAACTAGGTTCCTCAACGCTAAGGTGCTCCGAGAAAATAAATGAATACAGAAGTGGAAAACCTTGCTAGTTCTTGGGTTAAATCAGTCTGTATGATGCCTCCTTCCTGGAAATGTACAATATGCATTAGTTTATAAATGGCTTTAAAGTAGCCAGCTTCATTTTGTTTAACTCAGTAGTTGGAAAATATTTCTGGCCACTTGACACACATCACATTCACACCCAGTGAGACTTGTGTTCTCCAGGTTTGCTTACCCTAGAAGGCTGCGTGAACCACTTAGGAGGCCGATGAGAAATCTCTAAAGGTAGTCAGGCCTCAGGCATGACTCGGTCAGGGGCTGACTCAAGTGAGTTTTAGCCCCAGAGTTACTTTCCTGGTAAGATTTCAAGAAACTGGTGAACAGCCAGCAACTGGGTCTGTGACTTCTCCCTTCTCAGGTGGGGGAAGGATGTATTTGTACTGTCCTCACTCTGGTCGTACTATCCCTGATTCAGTTACTGGACTGAGGGAACAGGACTGCCCTGGTGGCTTGTACCTGTCTGGGTTCTCCCGATGGCTTCTAAGGTCCTATTCACACATGGTGGCTACACAACGAGGAGTGGAATCGTGTTGGGGAGATAATCAGAACGTTCCCCACAGTGCAGAACCTCACGCTGTTCTCTCTGCTTACCTGCTCTGGGGCAGGGATGGGGACCCTGAGTGCAGGCCTCTCCTCTCTGGGGTGGAGGGTGGGGCAGAGGCACAGGCAGGGTTCCCAAGAAATGGTCAGAATACACGTGCACTGAGCTGCCTTTTCATGTTTTTCTCTTCCTTTTTATTCCCATGTTTTCCTAGGATTTGGATCTTTCTTCTTCTCTACACTTGCTCAGATTTCCTGCAAGCCCTGGCTCTGGAGCACACTAGTAGCTGTTCATGTACATCCAGGACCCTTATGAGAAGAATACTGAACAAAAGTTCCTTGCCAGTTGCCTCACCAGAGGTTGAATTCCAAAGGTTATTTTCTCTAAGCTTTAATCTCAATTTTCCCAAGTAAAATCCTTATCAAGATAGGTCTTCACAAAGTGCTAAGAACTGAACAACGTGTCACTACGACGCATGCAGTAATTTACAAATAGCATTGGTGAATTCAAGGGTTTGTAAGTAACTTTGCAAGGATCAGCCAGACTATAACCGAGAAAACTGCAGTGCCAGGTCCCCGTCGGAGCGTTAGAGCGATCGATTGCAAACAATGAACAGAAATGAATACAAGTCAAATGTTCCTCCTTTTCCTGTGAAATAGCTAGTGTCAGTGTCACATGTGCAATGCTTTCACATGGCCACAGCTGGCTTGGAAGGTGGGTCATCACATCTGGGCTGGTTTGAAATTTTTGTATGGTCACTTTGGGATATGAATGACCCTTTACAACCCACCTCTGGTCTAAAATCTCCCTCAAGGAAGAGTCAGAACCTGATATTTCTGAGAGTTGCTTGAGGCTCAAAATTCTGGAAGGCCATCTTAGACTTGTGAGTCTCTCCTGGTCTCTAGAATTACTCTTACATTCAGCATATCAGCAGATGTAAACCACAGGACTATAGAGTCTGGGTAGGAGATGACCTTACGTGGTCTATCTTCTCATCTACAAGTTCCCCGAAGCAGCAGAGAAGCAGATTCGACCCATACCAGGCATGGTACTATGTGTCCTCAAGCACACGCAGAAGTTTTTTATGATATCAGACACACACCTTTCCTTTTTTTTGAGACTCACTGTGTCATCCTCGGTAGAGTGCTGTGGCGTCACAGCTCACAGCAACCTCAGACTCTTGGGCTTAAGCAATTCTCTTGCCTCAGCCTCCCAAGTAGTTGGGACTACAGG
>NW_003852402.1:30063250-30084316 GCF_000181295.1 Otolemur garnettii | reverse complement strand
GAGGCAGGAGACTCGCTTGAGCCCAGGAGTTGGAGGTTGCTGTGAGCTGTGATGCCACAGCACTCTACCAAGGGTAACAGCTTGAGGCTGTGTCTCAAAAAACAAAAAAAAAAAAAACAAAAAAAAACGTGGGTTCAAGTGTCATGTTTGGGGGGATTTTTTTATTCTGTTTTTGTCACTCTAGGTTGGAATCTGTAACTCTGCCTCCAGAATTCTGCTTGGCGTTTTCACAAAACTGAGTTTAAGACTGAAAGTCTTGAAAACCTTCTTGAGTCACCAGAAGACTTCCCCCCACATCTCATCAGTCAAGGGGGAGGCATGTGGCCAATCCGAGTTACAAGGGAAGCAGGAAAGTAAGTGCCTGGCAAAGGGCAGTGGGATTACCATGACCAGGCATCTTAGCTCACAGCAACCTCCAACTCCTGGGCTCAAGCGAGTCTCTTGCTTCAGCCTCCCAAGTAGCTGGGACCACAGGTGCCCACCACAACACCCGACTATTTTTTGGTTGCAGCTGTCGTTGTTTTGTGGGCCGGGCTGGATTTGAACTTGCCACCTTAGGTGTATGTGGCTGGCGCCTTAGCCACTTGAGCCACAGGTGCTGAGCCTAAAAATAGAGTTTTATTTGGAGTGGCGCCTGTTGCTCAAAGGAGTAGGGCGCCAGCCCCATAGACTGGAGGTGGTGGGTTTAAACCTGGCCCCAACCAAAAAAAAAGAGTTTTATTTTATTACAGAAGTTAATATGTACTTTTAAAAGAAAGTTTAGAAAATAGAAGGAAAAATTTCCTAATACCATTGCCCAAAGACTTTTCTCCACCACTCGCCATTTTAAACACTACTCTGATCATATTGCACCTAGAATATGATTTCCTTTTTTCTTTTCCCACTTCACACATGATTATTTTAGGGTTTCTAAGATTTTTAAAATATATTTACCATTTAGAAATACATTATAAACTAAAGGAGGCAGCATAGAACCTTGGAGAGAGGAGTGGCTCGGGAGTGCAGAGTTGGTGTGTGGGGCATGGGTCCTGGCACAAATCCATTGCCATATTTCCATTTCCTCAAAACAGAGAAGCGTATCTGTCGAAGTTTACCATTCCTGAGTCTACGAGATTGTAAGAGCTGTGCCTTTGAGACACACAAGTTACGCTGTTGACTTCCCACAGCAGACCACAAAGGCAAGCAGACCAGATGAACTGGAGGTCATTGCCATGTGAAACTGGATGTCAAATGTATAATAGCATCATATATAATATATGACATATAACGTAAGGCCAGATCTTCCAGTTCTTCAACAAAAGCCAGAAATCTAGATTTCCACGTGAAATTTTTGACTTTTAAAAATTGGCACCTAATTTGAAAACTAAAACAAAACAAATCAGTGTAGAGGCCCAGCAGAACACGTCTCTCGAGCGTCAGTTTGTAACTCCAGCTGACCTTTCGACGCTGGCGAAAGATGTATAGAGAGGGTAAAGGAGACCCACTGCTAAGACATTTTGACTTTCCAGCAACTGAATTCTTTACAGTGAGTTTAAACCACCGAATGCTTACATTAATGATTAATAAACATGGCCTAGGATTTTATGGTCTCTGTTTTTTTTTATATCAACGGTATGATTACTTCCCATTGCCAATCCCAAAATGCCCTTGGGAGTAAGCTGAGTTTGATGAGCTCTCTTGAATAAGCATGTACTATATTGGAAACAACTAAGTCAACTATTGGCAATAACTAACCTTCCTAGGCTTCAGCTGCTTTTTATATATTTCTTTTTCATGATCACATGTGACTCAAAATCAAGGCTTATGTCTGTTGCCTTAATCACTCAGTTTCAGGTAAAACTGAAAACAAAAACGATGAAAAGTCGTAGACAGGTGTTCCCTTGAGTATGAACTGCCACCTCAGGCAGTTTATTTTCTCCCACCCTTAATGCTGCGTCCTTAATCTCTTCTTTTCAGGGAAAGAATGCTCATCACTTTTGAGATTCTGACTCTCGCTTGCTAGGAGCGGGGCAGAAGGGGGGATTTAACAACTTTGAACTTTTCGTGTGATTTTTGCCTTTGACACAGTTGTTATTAGAGTTCTAAAAAGGCAACAGCCCCCTGCGAGACGTCAGGTTTCTAAATGATTCATCTTCTCAGAGACCTTGATATTCAATCCAGGTGTAGGAATAAACAGTGTAGCCCTGGGGTTCTATCCTCTGGGCCTGGAAAGGCTTCAGTGAAATTCTATAGCAAAGGGCCCAGCGCTTCCCCTGACTTTCTCTTTGTTCTACTAACTTTTTATCTCTGAAAAGTAAAGGGATTTCCTCTGGGGATTAAGCAGAGGAAACCAGCTAAGATAGTGGCAGTATTTCATTTGATTTAAGAGACACAGGAGTATCTCGAAGCCATCTCAACAAGAAGTCCTTGTCTGCAACCTCGGACTGTTCTTTCTGTACTCAGCGTCCAGATCCAAAGAAGCCTGCCCCACTGTGGATTCTCATTCTTTTGTCTTCTGGCCCAGGAATATCTGGGGGCAAAGCGTAGTGGTTTCTTAAGTAAGCATCTCATCCAAGTGACACACGCTGTTGTTTCTTTTCTTTGTATTTTTCAAAAGTTTTTACATGCACTATTTTGTGAAGACCAAAGCATTTCGAAATAATTATCTAAAAATCAATAGCTGCCTCTCTCTCATCCTGCCATATCTTGGTTTTAAGTCCATAAAAAAATCAGAGGGAGAAGGAGACAGATGATTAACTTTCTTACTGATAAGACCTAAGAATGAGATGAAAGCAGAGTTTCCTGTTCACAGAAGGCTTCTAGGGTTTTCAAGATGTCCAATGTGCTACTCTATAAATTCGCCCTACTCACTCTTTTTATTGCAAACCACAAATCTGCAGAAGGGTTAAGTTTACAATTTGAGGAAAGATTTGTGTTCAAGCATCTATACAAATGGCAACCTGACATATCCATCTTCGTCAACATATGGCAAGATAAAAAAAATGATATATATATAATTATATATATAGAGGAAAGACAGAGCTGCTATTCAAAAGCCATTAAACATTCATGAAACATACTAACATAAATCACATTTCTATTAGATTTGTTTCTCAAGTTTTTACATTCTGATTTGTGGGTTGACTTTTCCTTTAAAAATATTCAGTGGTAACCTGAATAATCAAATTCTAAGTTAAGTAACCATGTTTTTCATTACTTTCGAAGTAAAACGAGGATTTTTAAAATTTTGATTCATGATTAACTTTAAACTTTTCTTTTTTTTTTTTTTTGAGACAGAGTCTCAAGCTGTCCCCCTGGGTAGAGTGCCGTGGCATAGCTCACAGCAACCTCCAACTCCTGGGCTCAAGCGAGTCTCCTGCCTCCACCTCCCAAGTAGCTGGGACCACAGGCGCCAGCCACAACGCCTGGCTATTTCTTTTCGGTTGCAGCCATCCTTGTTGTTTGGCGGGTCCGGGCTGGATTCGAACCCGCCACCTTAGGTGTATGTGGCTGGCACCTTAGCCACTTGAGCCACGGGTGCTGAGCCAACTTTAAACTTTTCAAAGAGCCAGTTACTTTTCACATTTCATATTTTCATTTTTTTACCTATTTTTTTTTCTTCTTATAATTGCTTTTTACATTTTTAGGCAGATGCTTAGTTCATACTTTGATTGCTTTGGCGGTATCCCATCTAACTTGACATAGTGCATTTTTATTTTAAGACATGCTCTATGACACGTTGGGGTTGTCTCTCTGGCCCAGATGTTATTTGGTGGAGTTTAAGTTTTCCTTTTCATATTTTCTATGTACTGAACAATTTACTATATTTTGTTATTTCAAATTTTATCCTATCACTGGATATTATGGCATATAGAGTTATGAATAATATTGTTCTTACATCATGTGGTCCAGAACACAGTGTTTGTTTAAGAAACCTTGGGCTAAGAAAGAAAATTTGTTTAGACTTCCTCATAGATGTTTGCACGTACGTTAAGTCTGTCTTATCCATTTTCTGTAATTTTGTATCATATGAATTAACTAAATTCTACTTTTTTTTTTTTTTTTTTTTTTTTTGCCGTTTCTGGCCAGGGCTGGGTTTGAACCCACCACCTCCGGCATATGGGCCTGACACCCTACCCTTCTGAGCCACAGGCGCCACCCAACTAAATTCTACTTTTGAGATGTCTTGATATTTCCAATTATGTTTTGCATTTCTGCCAGTGATTCGTGCTTTTTTTTTTTTTTGCTTTATAAGTTTAGTGGTTTTTAGATGATGAAGTTATTTTTCCTATTTCTTTTGTGAAATCTATCATGAATTTAAAAAATCTCAAACCAAGTTTTTATTTTATATAAGAACATGTTTGAGGTTTGCCCACAAGGAAAATGCAGCTAATGGACTGTAATGTACTTTACTCAGAAGAAAGAAGTTGTGCACACTTCCCTTTCCCCCACTCTGCCATTAACCTCTGCCTCTTGGCAAGCCATTGACCTATTTCCTAGTAAGCTCAGCCTGCAATTGTGTTACCTGGCTGAGTCACAGTTGGGGCTTATGAAGGTCAACCTGGCAATTACACTGTGTTCTTAGATCAACGTACATTCATAAATCCTCTGGAGCATGAAGTCTAAAACCTCGTGACTTATTGAGGCAAAAAGTTGTACATGTTATAAGCCAAAGCATGCATCCGTGCTATAATTTCAATTAAAAATCTACTGTAGACCCACCTGTTTTTATTGTTGTTAAATTGTCTCACAGGTTGATCACAAGTATGGGTCAGGAACCTCCAAATATTAGAATCATTTTTTTTTCTCTTGGCAGCCAAATATTTCTACCCAGGGACAGATGGTTTATCTTACAATCCTCTTAGCTGCATGGAATTCATGGGAATAGCAGCCTCCAAGTGTGCTGTACACATAAATGAAATGCTAAGTGAGGAGCTGTACTACCTTATCTTTAGAGATACAGCAGCAAGCTAGTAATACCTGCTCTTCAAATGGTCAAAGGGCAAGGATAGCATGAATTCCAGGCAAGTCTCTTTCTTAATGATATATACTTAACTCACATTCCCAGCCCTTCCCCCACTTCCAGTTACTTTTTGCCTTGCCTTTATTTAGCGTAATTACGGCATTAGTATTTGCAGGCTGAATTCCTCAGGAGTTGCTCAAAGGCCAGCATTTGGCCAGAACCCTGATTTTTATGCATATGGAAGGGTAATTTCTTTTACATAATTATTCTTTTGCTTGAATCTTTAAAAATGCAAACTTAACTTTGAATTAAATATCACACTCTCATTCACTACTACTTAATTGTGTAGTCCCTGTATCTCCTCAGCAGTTATGGTTGAAATCATATTATTTGGACATACAGTGCACAGAAACAGAGTGATTAATAATCATTAATAAATAAACATTATCTACCATTTATTGAACACTTATTCTGTGACAGCTACTGTGCTCATCATTTTGAAACATTATTCACAGCATTATTTTTATCTTTTTTTTTTTTTTTTCATGAGACAGACTCTCACTATGTTGCCCTTGGTAGAGTGCCTTGGCATTACAGCTCACAGCGAAACTCAAACTCTTGGGCTTGAGTGATTCTCTTGCCTCAGCCTCCCAAGTAACTGGGACTGTGCCCACCACAACACCCAGCTATTTTTCTGTTGCAGTTGTCATTGTTGTTTAGCTGGCTTGGGCCGGGCTGGAACCCCCCAGCCTCGGTGTATGTGGCTGGCACCATACTCACTGAGCTACAGACAGAGTGAGTCTCACTTTGTCACCCTTGGTGGAGTGCCACTGCATCACATCTCATAGCAACTTCAAACTCTTGGGCTGAATCGATTCTCTTGTCTCAGCCTCCCAAGTAGCTGGGACCACAGGCACTCACCACAACACTTGGCTATTTTTAGAGATGGGGTCTTGCTTTTACTCAGGCTTGTCTGGAACTTGTGAGCTCAGGCAATCCACCTGCCTCGGCTTCCCAAGGGCTGGGATTACAGGTGTGATCCACTGTGCCTGGCCTGTGAATACTTTTCTAAATGTCACGTTGCTAGAGAATAGGATAGCCAGAATTTGCACCAAGTTCTTCTGGCTTCAAAAACTATACATGTACTGACTAAGCTATATAACAAATATCAGGTCATGGTGATGCCCTGTCAGCCTCTAATATCAAGCATCTAATTTCTTTTCTTTCTTTCTTTCTTTCTTTCTTTCTTTTTTTTTTTTAGACAAGTGTCTCATTTTGTAGCTTTCAGTAGAGTGTCACTGCATCATAGCTCACAGCAACCTCAAATCTTGGGCTCAAGTGATCCTCTCTTGCCTCAGCCTCCAGAGTAGCTGGGACTACAGGTGTGTGCCACAATGCCTGACTACTTTTAGAGACAGGATCTTTTTTTTTTTTGAGACAAAGCCTCAAGCTGTCCCCCTGGGTAGAGAGTGCTCTGGCATCACAGCTCACAGCAACCTCCAACTTTTGGGCTCAAGCGAGTCTTCTGCCTCAGCCTCCCAAGTAGCTGGGACCACAGGTGCCCGCCACAGCACCTGGCTATTTTTTTTTTTTTGGTTGCAGCCATCATTGTTGTTTGGCAGGCCCAGGCTGGATTAGAACCCTCCACCTTAGGTGTATGTGGCTGGTGCCTTAGCCACTTGAGCTACAGGTGCTGAGGCTAGAGACAGGATCTTGCTCTTGCTCAGGCAGGTCTCAAACTCCTGAGCTCAAGCAATCTATTGCCTCAGCTTCCCAGGGTGTTAGAATTACAGGGGTGAGCCACTGTGCCGGCCTAAATACTTAATTCTTAACAAGGTAAAAGCAATAGAAATAACAACAATTCTTCTGTCCATGGGTGGTGACATCAGAACTTAAAACAACAATGAAAGGGGAGTGGCCCCAATAAAGCCAAAGTCCCTTGTGCACCGCCCTTCTTTGTATTGACCACAAGATGCTAGATTCAACTGTCTTTCCATTTGCTATAGACTGGAAGTTCTTGGATGGCAGGGACGATGACCACTTCATTTGTTTTTCTAATGGTCTTATGAAATGGAAACAATTTCACCTGAGTTCTAATGGCTTTTGGCTTTAAGTGAAGCAAACAGCAATGTTCACTCATTTATTCAACAAGTAATTGCTGAGTCCTCCTATGAACCAGGCAAGAGGTCATGTCAAGCAGTGGGGTGGGGAAGGGCTGAAGACACTAGGCAGTGGGGCACGTCTGACCTGGTAAAGCGAGTCCCTCCACTTCACCCTAATTCATGGCTATCATGGAGGCATGCAGGCCCAGAAATCTCTGATCTTCTCATTTCCCAAAGCAAGCCAGAGATCAAAATATTAATATGAAATCCCCAACTTTTAAATATCAGCTGGTAAATACATTTTATTTTTAATTCTCTGAGCCAAGGAAAATAAGTCAGCATCTAGATAGGATCTAGTCATCCTACAGGCAAGCGGCTTGCTCTGTCTCTGCAGGCAATGAGTGGCTCGTGTTTGTATTAATGTTCCAAATCCTTAGGAAAACCCAGAAGCACCATCATATAAATAATCATATATAGTAAGAAAGGTAAAACAAATTTACCTTCTTGTACATTGTAGTTTTTAAATACACTCTGTAATCGATGATTTTTCTTTTATTAAATGATAGCTGTGTACATTAATGCAATCATGGGGTACAGTGTGGTGTTTTCATATATAATTTGAAATATTTTCATTAAACTGGTTAACATAGACTTTATGTCAATTTTCTTAGTTATTGTGATAATTGATGACTGAATAAAATCTTCCCTAAGCTTATTTTTTGATATTCCACCAGAGTTTACTAATTGAACTTCTTAAACTATTTTTTCCTTTACTATTTAATTGGAATTAACCTTCAAGATTAAAATAAGAATTTACTTGCAAATAAGAAGCAAAGTAACTTTTTTGCATGTTAAAATAATTAATTGGAAAGCCAACAGACAGGAAGTCTGATTACCCTGAGTTCCTATCTCAGCAAACCAAACCACCAGAGTTAGCATCACATCCCAAGAGACCAAATTTAAGCTTAACACATCAGAAACCACCAGGGAACCTCTAAGGAGGGACTTTAAGATGACTGTTTCACTTAATCACTCAATCAGATATTTTCTGTCTTGTTTCCTCAAACACCTTATAAAAGTTTTCCCCTCGCCCCTCTGATGGGGCCCAAACTTTTGCAGTTTGGTATTGCCTGATTCAGGAATCACTGTCTGCTCAAAGAAACTTTAAAATTTTAATGTGCCGCCTGGGGTGGGGGGTGTGTGAGGGGTGGTAGTGGAGTGGTAGAGAATTGCCTGAGCTCAGCAGTTCAAGACTTGCCTGAGGGAGACCCTGACTCCTAAAAAAAATGAAAAACCCAGCTGGGCGCTGCTCTGTAATCCCAGCAGCTCCTGGAGGCTGAGGTAGCGGGATGCCCACAGTCTGAGGGTGCAGTGAGCTATGACGCCATTGTACTCTGCTCAGGGCATAGGGTGGGACTCTGTCTCAGCAACAAAAACATCAACAACAACAAAAGCAAAGCAATAAAAATAAAAAATAAGGAAATAAAAAAAAAATTCAATGTGCCTCAGTTTATTTTTACACAGGTACATCAGGCCAATGAGAAGTTAATCTGTTTTAACATCTACTTTAATAACTTGAATTCACATCCAAGAGAAATAGTTAAGCAGCTGGGAAGACAGGTGCTGAGACACTCTGGGGATGAGGTCTAGTCCACCTGGTTGAAGCACAGTCACTCACTATGAAGGACATGACAGTATCAGATGAGGTGGCGGTGGCTGTGGCTCCCTGAGCGTTCTTCCCTATCACAGAGCCTGAGACTCAGCCACTCACCTGAAATTCTGTATTTTGAAACGGGCTGCTGAGGCATTCTGCTCAGGAATCAACCACGGATGACAAGCGACTTCAGGGGTAGAAGAGGAAGAAATCTGTAACTTAGAAGTTGTTTTCATGTATTCTCACAACACGCACACACCATGTGCCTGCCCCATGCTAAGAACTGTTCTCAGCTCTAAGATCCATCAAAGCCTGACAGGCTGAGTTCCCACAGGGCTGAGGGTCGTCAGATGGTAACCGGTGTGCTGAAATCCAAGTCTGGTCGGGGACAGGGAGTGTATGGAGGGTCACTAGTTCATAGAGGGCCCCTCTGAAGGGGCCAAGGGTGAGCAGAGGCTGATGCTGTGAGGCCTTGAAGCCTGAGGGCAGAGTTCCAGGCAGAGGGAAGGGCAAGTGCAAATGTCCTCAGGGGGGAGCAGTTTGCAAAGAGCAGGGAAAGCAAAGGGAAGCAGAGAAGCCACCATGGGCAGAGGGCAGTGAGGGAGGTGAGCCAGCAGGGAGGAGGGGCAAGATGGCGGGGGAGGGGGGATGCGGACAGATCATATAAAGTCTTGGGCTTTTACTCTGAGGGGGATGAAAGGCCTGAAGGGTTTTGAGCCAAAGAGCCACAAGCTGTGACTCAGCTTTTCTTTTTTTTTTTTTTGAGACAGAGCCTCAAGCTGTCCCCCTGGGTAGAGTGCCCTGGCATCACAGCTCACAGCAACCTCCAACTCCTAGGCTCAAGCGAGTCTCCTGCCTCAGCCTCCCAAGTAGCTGGGACCACAGGCCCCTGCCACAATGCCTGGCTATTTTTTGGTTGCAGCCCTCATTGTTGTTTGGCGGGCCTGGGCTGGATTTGAACCTGCCACCTTAGGTGTATGAGGCTGGTGCCTTAGCCACTTGAGCCACAGGCACAGAGCCTGTGACTCAGCTTTTCAAGAACAGCTGTGGCCTGCTGAAAAGGGTGACAGCTGGCAGACCAGCCAGAAGGCAACTGCAGCCACCCAGGCAAGACACAACAGTGCTCGGGCCTTGGTGGGACTTGGAGGTGGGGAGAAGGGGGTCAGGTGATTTCCACGTTCCGGCAGGATTTGCTGAAGGACTGAACTGTGGGGTGTGAGAGAGAGGAGCCAGCCAGGATACCAAGTCCTCAGCTTGAGCACTGGAAGGAAAGTTACTGAGATGAGGGAGTGGAGAAAGGAGCTCCTAGGCATGGCAGGGGTGGAGGAGAATGGCAGCAGCACTGGTTTTAAACAGGCTGTTTAATATGCCTGTTCCATTCCCAAGTGGAGATGGTGATCAGGCAGTTGGATATTTAAATTAGGGAGGAGAGGGGCTGGAATCTGATGAAGATGAAAGAGATTGCCCAAATGCTAAAAATAAAATAAAAAGAGAAGAGAGTTATCAAATGACCTCTTGACAAAAGTTCAAGGAATTTTAATTCATATCATCATGAATTTTTTTTTTTTTTTTTTTTGAGACAGAGTCTCACTGTGTCACCCTTGGTAGAATGCTATGGTGACACAGCTCAGAGCACCTCAAATTCTTGGGCTTAAGCAATTCTCTCAGCCTCCCAAGTAGGGACTACAGGCGCCTGTCTCAATGCCCAGCTAATATCATCACTATTTTTATGTCACTTATAAAGTTCCATGATGAATGTAAAAAGTATGTAGTAACATCAGCTTTTAAGAAGTGCCAAGAGTGGCTCAGCGCATGTGGCTCAAGTGGCTAAGGCTCCAGCCATGTACACCCAAGGTGGTGGGTTCAAATCCCAGCCTGTGGTCCCAGCTACTTGGGAGGCTGAGGCAGGAGACTTGCTTGAGCCCAGGAGTTGGAGGTTGCTGTGAGCTGTGATGCCAGGGCACTCTACCCAGGAGGACAGCTTGAGGCTCTGTCTCAAAAAAAAAAAAAAAAAAAAGTGCCAAGAGCTCCATCAGTGGGTTCTGAAGTGTGGGCCTCAGGTAAGACCATCACATTAGCCACAAGCCATAGAGATGCAGATGCCTGGGCTCAGGGATTCAGTGAATCCAACTCAGGAACTCAGGGGAGTGTTTTGTCAAGCTCTCCAGGAGATTCTTTTTTTTCTGAAACAGAGTTTCACTTTGTCACCCTCGGTAGAGTGCTATGATGTCATAGCTCACAGCAATTTCCAACTTTTGGGCTCAAGCGATCCTCTTGCCTCAGCCTCCTGAGTAGCTGGGACTACAGGTGCCCACCACAATGCCCAGCTATTTTTTTAGAGACAGGGTCTCACTCTTGCTCAGGCTGGTCTCGAACTTGTAAGTTCAGGGCAATCCACTGGCCTCCGCCTCCCAGAGTGCTAGCAGGGTGAGCCGCCTCCCCCAGTCTCGAGAGATTCTTATGTACCTTGAAGACTGGGTGAACTAGATAATAAAGTTTACTATTTCCAGGTTTTAATAACTTGAAAAGAAAAGGAACAACTTTTTTTTTAAAAAAAGGAAAAATGCCTTTATTGTTTAAAGCATGAAAAAGAGTAAACAAAAATTGGTATGACATTTCATTCTTAGTCTTCTCAATGAGGTTATAAAATACAAAGGTGCTTAGTCTTTGAAAGCTCTTAAAAATGTCTAGAAGGTCACACTTAGTATGATCAATAAAGGCACTTACAATAGGTGAGATGATTTAAAAAACACACCTCAAAGGTATAATTGAAATTGCTTTGAGAAAATTTCTAAGTATAGCCTCCCACATAAAGAGGACTTCACGATTTCTCCTGTTCCAAAATGTAGACTAGCATTATCCCATGGTGCCCACAGACATCATAAACCTAGACGGCCTTCTCTCATTTTTGTTCTTCATACAGGTCAATAGGAAAGCAACTTGAAATTAATTTGTCTGCTTTTCTTTGCGTGAATCTTCATTTTGCTTAAGATAAAACAAAATCCTTTATTTGTAACCAAAATCTTTTGGAGCGCCCTGCTCATTTTCACTTCGTTGCAAATCACAATTCATTAAAAAAAATAGGATGATGTAACAATTTTTGAAGTACTTATTATTCAGCTGCCTAGGCAGTAATATTCGTGAAGCATGAGTATGCGTGTGTATACTTAACTGTCACTGTTTCAGCATTCCAGCTTTCTAGCATCTTGAAATCACACTAACATAATTCTTGTGGACTGCGATCACAGGTTTGGAAACGACCCAAACCCCTGAGCGCACTCGTCTGGGATAGAAAAGACAGGGGTGCTTTCTGCGATTCCAGCTCCCCATTTTCCTTTGTGTTGGCCAAATGATCAACAAAGTGCCCCTTGAGTTAAATAAAAACCCACTGCCCTGAGTTACCTACATGCTGTTGCTAATGAAAGTGAGTGTGCTCTTGCTGCGGAAAATCTGTGTCCCGGGGATTTTTACTAGATCATCTCTCTTCTCGAGGCATTAGTAAGAAAGGATAGTTTTTTTTAACTGATAGCAATGTAACGAGTACAGACCAACAACTCCTTCTCTGCGTACAGCTTGATGTTTTAGGGGTGAGTCAATTACTTCACACCCAGGGTGTGTTCGCTAAAGAAATACATTCATTACTTTACATAATTTCTCGATCATGGTGGTCTGAAAGGATTCTGCAGTGAAATGCAAAGATTTGGTTACTTCCCTGGCAGGATTTGGCCTACACATGGAAACTGACTTTGAAAATAATATGGGAAAGGATATAGTCACTTGAATGCTTATCGTTTTATTACTACAATCGTAAATAGCAGTGATTTAACTTCGTCTTTGGCATTGATTTATTTGTGTGCTTAAATTAGTTCTCGGATTTGCCTTTTCTGCCTCTTGTTCAGGTGCTCACCCTTTTAAGAAATGCCATGATAATCAGCGCGTGGTTGTGTTGCGAGGAGCGTCTTGTACCCGCCTCCTGAGTACATGTAAATGTGGTCACTTAGCCTGTCTCTGCTCAGACTTTTCTATTCAACTTTTCTGCTGGACAGCACTGAAAAGCTTTTGCTGGTTTTCAAGGCAGTCTTTCAGCTTATCCTCTGTCAAAGTCAGCCGCTGCTCCAGGATTGAAACAGTCTGCAAAAAGGAGGACAAAACCATCAAGGCCTGGTGTGTGTGGGGGGGGCGGGGGGGGAGGACGATGATGACAACTCTGCATGGGGGACCCTTTTCACAACTGGGACACCCACTCTTCTGCCAAGAAATTGGCTCAAAATTGAACCTTAGAACTCACCTTTCTTCTGGGCCCTCCCATAGGGCAAGGCACTATCAAAGTAGTTGGAGGAAAAGAAAAAAAAATTGCTATGTTTGAGGAAAAAGGAGTAAAAGACCAGGCTTCTGTAGATAATTCTTATGCCAGATCTTCTGAAGCATCAAGGCCAGGGAAGGGGCCACATTCAACTGCACAGCAGGGTGGGGAATGCGGGTGCCCTGCCAGGTGCTACTGAAATGTTACCTCCAGTTATTCTGGCACAGTCCATTCT
This sequence comes from Otolemur garnettii, assembly GCF_000181295.1. NCBI lineage: Eukaryota > Metazoa > Chordata > Mammalia > Primates > Galagidae > Otolemur > Otolemur garnettii. The sequence goes on along the minus strand of NW_003852402.1, from coordinate 30,071,080 downwards.
AGGGTGAACCATATCTACATCACCCCAGACTGAAGGATGGCTGGATTACTTTGAAATTATTATACTACCTGCCAGCAGTTCCCTCACCAAGAAGATGCCAATAGTACCTCATAGGGTTGTTAGGGGGACTGAATGAAGTAATGCGTGTGAAATGCTTGCACCAGTGCTGGCATGCAACATACCTGCTGAATATGTGTGTACATACATACATGTATATGTTAAATTTGGAAATTCTAATTTTCTTACATTGACTACTTTGCTCATGCCTGTAATCCCAGCGCTTGGGAGGCCAAGGCGGGTGCATTGCCTGAGCTTACAAGTTCAAGACCAGCCTGAGAAAGAGCGAGACCATCTCTAAAAAAACCCACCATCCTGGCAGGGACCTGTCATCCCAGCTACTTGGGAGCTGGGGCAAGAGGATCGCTTGAACCCAAGAGTTTGAGGTTGCTGTGAGCTAAGATGCCTTAACACTCTACTGAGGGTGACGTCATGAGACTTTGTCTCAAAAACAAAAAAATTAGAAGATGAAACAGAGTATTCAGGAACGTACAGAAAGTACATGTGTCACATATGGCACTCTCATGAGAAAAAACGTCCTTATAACCATAACCTAGATCAAGATCTAGAACTCTGCCCACCACTCCAGAGAGCCTTCTTGTGCCCGCTACAATTACATCCCTGCATAATTGCCTCTGCCCTGCCCTTTAGAGTAATCACCTTCTTGGGTTTCTTTATGGTTTTATTTCCTGGACATATAACCCAAGGCACAATCACTTTATCTTTCCCATTTTTAGGACTTACTATGTTACTTAAAATCTCTTTCACTCTACAGGAGCCCACCTCTCTCTCCCTTTCTTTCCTTTAGGATTTGCCTTTTGACAGGTTTAGCCCATTTGACCTGTGACGTTTTCACCGGTCAGGAGTGAAGGGATGTTCAACCTGTTATTCCATCCTCGGGATAGTCTGCAAGTTGGCGGCTGGATTCAAAGTCTCGATTAGCTTAGAACCCTTGGTCAGACCACAGGTGGTGGTCTCTTCTTTCACTGGAGGGCACATTAATAATGTTTGATCGTTTCTTTTTGTGGTGTTACGTTCAATGCCTCGATCTAGTCTTGGGCATTTCCAAATGATGATACTCTATCATTTAAAAAATTATTATTTGAGAAAACTTATAAATAAGAGACACTTCCCTCATCTACTATTTGGTTATAGAGTTCGTATAGGAAAGGCAGGTTACAAGTTTGACTATCTTAGTCAACAAGTTTCCAGATAAGAAAACCTGACTCTCTGTCATCCTCTGAACATAACCAATTTTTATAAAATATTATTTCATAGACTTTCCTGTCTCATATTATAGATAATGACTAATTAAAAATAATGGTGATGCTGATAATACTTTCTACTGTTTGTTAGTGCCTACTGTGTACCAGACATTTTGCCAGGTACTTCAGACCTTCTCACAGTTTCACATACTAAGGTTGTTGATATCAGTATTATCAACACATTCAGCACTGGTTAACTACCTTTGTCTGCCATTTAAATGTAATTTCACTTTAATTCATTTCTAATTATAGCTCAGAAGAGATAGTTATAAACACCCTGCAACTTAGGCGGGTGATGTTAAGTCATCTGTAATTAAAATGAATCAGAACATATTTATTTTACTTGCTGCCTGCCCACAGATCCACCATTCCCCTTTTGCAAGTGTGCTGTGCCTACTTTTAACCTCTTTAATATGTAACAGGAATCCAAAATTAAAAACACAAAATCATAGCAAAATTCATTAAAGCTGAAAATGATTTATTTAACCTTGAATTAGGTAAAAAGGAGGAGAAATGGGTCATGAAGCTGAAAGAGTAGGTAAGAGAAAGATTCATTTGGGAGGGACCCTAATGAGGGCTTGACCTTGACCGATGACAGTCTAGGTGAGGAATTCATGGCAATGTGGAAAACAAGCCAAGCCAACTAAAAATAATTTGACACGAAGTTGAGAGGGCAACGGCCTTTTAGGGAAAGAAATATCTGACAAATACAGAGAAAGTCATCTCTGGCACAATACATGGTGTCACCATACATAGGAAAATTAACAAGGTCATGTTATATTTTATATATATATGTGTGTGTGTGTGTGTGTATCAACACAGAGAAATATTTTGTAGGTATTTTGCAAATTTTTGTAACAAATATTTCATACATAAAGATGCATTTAGCTACAATTTCTGATTTTCCCTATGTATGTATGTATGGTACTTTGGGGGACATCCTCTATTATGCAGTAAAAATGGGTGATTTTCATACGATTTTCACTGTGCAAATCCTATGATCACTCCAAGTTATCGCATGGTTCTTTCCTACACTATGTCAGGATCCTGAAACTATATACAGGCCTCTTACCTCCAGACGGCATCTACAAGATAAACATATCTGTTTAATTAGTGGTCTAAATACCGCTGTGCAACAGAATCATACAGGGTGCTTACAAGTCTGATGTCAGAACCTCATCCCAGACCAATGGAAATGGCCCCCTCCAGGTAAGAACTGGACATGTGTATGTTTTTTAGCTGCCCTGATGATTACAGTACACAGCCAGGCTTGAGCACTGTTAGGTAAGTTCTATACAAAAGTTATTTCGACTTGACATATTTATTCTGGACAATAATTGAGAGCTCTCTAGTTCACATTTTAACCTTTCTGTCTATATAACTTGCAATGACATCCACTCTGACGAGTATCAGTGTCCTTATTCTACACATCAAAGAGGAACAAAGGAAGATTTCTTTAGCAAACAGTGAACCAGCAGAGCTGGGAGAGAAGCCTGTGGTGTATCCATTTCCACCAACATCCCTCTTCCCTTAAATTATATCCACCCTCCTGACCAAGAGCTAGAAAACTTTGGGTACGTTACAAAGATCCCTCTTTGCAAAGGGAAATTGGCCTCGAATGATGGGGCAGTATTAGGAAATGGGAATTCAAAGCCATCACCTCTAGAAAATTACTAGTTTTGGGATGGGAGAAGTTGTATAGTGGACAATGAGACCATTTTCAGAGTAAAAGATATAAACACAGGGAACATTTCATGTGAACCAGAACTCCCAGCACATTTTTCTCATAGCCCTGAGTATGTCTTTATGGATGGCCCAATGTGAGCACGGCTGCGTCACAGATCCTAAGGGCAGGAAATTACTGCCTACGGGGTGTCCAACCTTATAGTTTCTCTGCATCACATTGAAGAAGAGTTGTCTTGGGGCACACATTAAACACACAGACACTAATACAAGTTGAAGAGCAAAAAAAAAAAAAGTCTATTCATCATTTCATAATTTTTGTAGCATCTGCCACCATAGTTAAACAAAAATATCCTCACATAATCCGTATGCAGCCCATAGGCCATGGGTTGGACACCCCGGGGCACCAGAACCAATGTGTTTATAGACAGCAAGGAGTGTTACTGCTGTTCTTCATAGCCCTCGCTGCACCCTTCTGTCCACTGGATGCCAGAGAGAGCACTGTGTATGCCTTGTGTGTGTGCACTGTGTGTATTGTGTGCATACTGTGTGTATTGTGTGTGTGCACTGTGTGTGCATTGTGTGTATGCACTGTGTGTGTGCACTATCTGTGTGTACTGTGTGTGTATTCTGTGTATGTGCATTGTGTGTGTACTGTGTGTGTACTGTGTGTATATTGTGTGTGTGCACTGTGTGTACTGTGTATGCACTGTGTGTGTGCACTGTCTGTATTCTGTGTGTGTATTGTGTGTATTGTGCATGTGCACTGTGCACATGTACTCTGTATATTGTTTGTGTATTGTGTGTGTGCACTGTGTGTGCATTGTGTGTGTACTGTATGTGTGCACTGCCTGTGTGTACTGTGTGTATATTGTGTGTGTGCATTGTGTGTACTGTGTATGCACTGTGTGTGCGCACTGTCTGTATACTGTGTGTGTACACTGTGCACATGCACTCTGTGTGTGTATTGTGTGTATTGTGCGTGTGCACTGTGCACATGTACTCTGTGGATTGTTTGCGTACTGTGTGTATTGTGTGTGTACTGTGTCTGTACTGTATGTGTGCACTGCCTGTGTGTACTGTGTGCATATTGTGTGTACTGTGTATGTACTGTGTGTGTGCACTGTCTGTATACTGTGTGTGTATTGTGCGTGTGCACTGTGCACGTGTACTGTGTGTGTGTACTGTGTGTGTACACACGTGCATGGGCTTGGAGGTTCTCTCCATGAGATCTTGTTCAGGGCAGCTCAGCCAAGTCTCCCTTGCGATCCAGACTGCCACCCTGAGAGTGCCTTGCTAATAAGGTAAATTTCCCCTCTGTGCTGTCAGTTCTGCAACCCACTGTAGCCAGGATTGTTCTGGCACCTTACCCCAGAGCAAAGCACGCTGACCCACCTGTGTCAAAACATTGAGCTGGTCCATGATATGCTCTAAAGCATCAGTCACGGCAAGAGGGATGCTTTTCTGGCTGTCCGAGGGGAGGTCACTCATGTCTTCTGTTTTCTTTTTCATGGTGGTTGGTGAGCATTCTGATAACATTAAGGAAGGGTTCAAGAAATAGCCACAGAGCTCCTCAGTCTTGTCTGGCAGGGTTTTGCCAGTGGTTTCTGTAGTCTTTAACATCACAGAAAAGACAGGAAGAATTATATTTCCCAAACTTTAAAATGATGTATGTAAAAATTTCAAACATTCCTCTTCTAAAAAGCCCAGCCTCACATTTGATTATTTATTCTCAATTACAACAAATTATGGATATTACAATTATAATAAGGAAATAAAGCTAACAGGAAATAGAGAAAATTCACAATTTTCCTTGATTTTCTTTTCAATAAAGTACACTTTGAATACATCTGTCTTGAGTGATCAAGTTTTCTACCATTAAAAAGATTGTGGCATGGAGTGTAATTGTTGACTTAAAAACACATCATCCATTCAGGTAACTATCATCAAAAAAAATGAAAAACAACAAGTGCTGGTGAGGATGGGGAGGAAGCGGAACCCTCTTGCGCTGGTGAGGATGGGGAGGAAGAGGAATCCTCTTGCGCTGGTGAGGATGGGGAGGAAGCAGAATCCTCGTGCATTGTTGGTGGAAATGGAAAGTGGTGCAGCTGCTTAAAACGTTCAACACGCTGACTGCATGATCTGGCAATCCCACTCTAGGAACATTTCCAAAATAATTAAAAGCTGGGACTCTAACAGGTGTCTGTACCCCAGTGTTCCTATCATGATTATTCACAACAGCCAAAGGTAGGAACTACCCAAGTAGCCATCCACAGAAGAATGTATAGACAAATGTGGTATAGGCATACAATGGAATGTTTTCATGGATAAACCCTGAAAACATGCTAAAACAAGCCTGACACCAAAGGCCAAAGGTTGCATGATTTTCCTTATCCAAGGTACCTAGAAAGGGCAAATTCTAAGAGACAGAAAACAGAGTAGAGGTAACCTCGTACAAGGGGTAAGGGGAGGGATGATGGGCAGTTATTCCTTAATGGGTACAGAGTTTTTGTTTGGGATGATAAAAAGTTATGGGAATATGTAGTGGTGATGGTCACACAATATTGTGAATATTGTGAATGTACGTAATGCCAGTGAATTGTAACTTAAAATGGTTAAAATGGTAAATTTTATGTTATGTATATTTTACCACAATAAAATAAAAAATAAAAAAGGTCCTCCCAACATATGGTGATGCACTACCTAAAAGTAAAATTAAGAAAATAATTCCATTTACAATAACCTCAAAAACAATAAAATACTTAGCATTGAATTTAACAAGGGATCTAAACAAGTAAAAAGACTTGCCCCATATTCATGAATCATAAAACTTAATACTGTTAAGATGGCAATACTTTCCACAGTGATATGCAGATTTGATGCAACCCTTATCAAAAGCCCAGCAGCCTTGCAGGAATTGACAGATTGACCCTAAAATTCAGAATAGTTAAAAATAATATTTAAGAAAGAATGTAGAGGACTCCCATTTCAAAATTTCAATATATAAAACTATATTCACTGGAACAGAACTGAGAGTCCAAAAATAAACCCTTCCATTTATGGTCAACTGATTTGTGACAAGGTTGCTAAGACAATTTAATGGAAAAACAATAGTCTTCTTAACAAATGGTATTGGGAAAAACGGGTACCCACATTCAAAAGAATGAACTTGGGCCCTTAGCTTATACCATACACAAAATTAACTCAAAATAGGTCATGAAGTTATATGTAGGAGCTAAGAAAATAAACTTTTAGAAGGAAACATAATACATTTTGACTTCAGAGTAGACAAAGGCTTCTTAACACCACATCAAAAACACAAATGACAAAGAAAACTGGACTTAATCAAAATTAAAAATCCGTGAACTTCAAAAGATACTACCAAGAAAGTGAAAAAGACAACTCAGAGAAGAAATTATTTGCAAATCATGTATTTGGTTAGGGATGTATATGTAGACATATAAAGAACTCTCAATGATAAAATGACTTATAACCCAATTTAAAAGTGGACAAAGGATTTGAAGACTCAGTAATGACACTTGTAGGCATATACTCAAGAGAACTATAACTATACATCTACACAGAACTTACATATGAATGCTCACAGTAGCACTGTTCACGATAGTCAAGAAAATGTAAACAACTCAAAGGCCCCCCAAACTGTAATAATGAATGGCTACACAGAATGTAGTATATTCTTATGACAGATTATTTTTTGCCCTAAAAAAGGAATGAACTACCTGTGCCACAACATGAATGAGCCTTGAAAACATAAGGCTAAGTTAAAGATGTCCAACACCAAACCACCAATGATGTAACTTTACATGTGAAAAGATCAAGAGAGAGAAATATGTGAAGATACGCTGAGGTTAGTAGTCGCCAGTGGGCTGAGGAGACAGAGAATGAGGAGAGGGTGGCAGTGGGTATTAGGGGTAATGAAAATGTTCTACAGTTCTTTTGGGGATGATAAAAATCTTCTAAATTAGATAGTGGTGATGATTGTACAACTTTGTGAATATACCACAAAAATTCACTGAAATGTACACTTTGAAGGGTGAATTTTATACTATGCACATTATATGTCATTAAGCTGTTACAAAAACAAAGAATGCCCAATAGTATGAATCACAGAAGTTTTTTAAAGAATCTTAATCAATTTTAAATTTATGATTATCACGAAGGATATGAGGGTTCCTGACCGAGCTTACTGCAAACCAGGAAAATACCCTTCCCATGACAGTGAATGCTGGTACAGAGCTTACTGTGGAACATAACCTTCCCGTGATAGTGAATGCCAGGACAGAGCTCACTGGGGATCACACCCTTCCCGTGATAGTGAATGCCGGGACAGAGCTCACTGGGGATCACACCCTTCCCGTGACAGTGAATGCTGGTACAGAGCTCACTGGGGATCACACCCTTCCCATGACAGTGAATGTGGGTACAGAGCTCACTGGGGATCACCCCCTTCCCATGACAGTGAATGCTGATACAGACCTTACTGGGGATCATACCCTTCCCGTGACAGTGAATGCTGGTACAGACCTTACTGGGGATCACACCCTTCCCGTGATAGTGAATGCAGGTAAAAGCTCACTGGGGATCACACCCTTCCTGTGACAGTGAATGCGGGTACAGAGCTCACTGGGGATCACACCCTTCCTGTGATAGTGAATGCAGGTAAGAGCTCACTGGGGATCACAACCTTCCCGTGACAGTGAATGCAGGTAAGAGCTCACTGGGGATCACACCCTTCCCATGACAGTGAATGCCAGGACAGAGCTCACTGGGGATCACACCCTTCCGGTGACAGTGAATGCTGGTA
>NW_003852402.1:30048198-30063230 GCF_000181295.1 Otolemur garnettii | reverse complement strand
ACTGGGGATCACACCCTTCCGGTGACAGTGAATGCTGGTACAGAGCTCACTGGGGATCACACCCTTCCCATGACAGTGAATGCCAGGACAGAGCTTACTGGAGATCATACCCTTCCCATGACAGTGAATGTGGGTACAGAGCTCACTGGGGATCACACCCTTCCCGTGACAGTGAATGTGGGTACAGAGCTCACTGGGGATCACACCCTTCCCGTGACAGTGAATGCCAGGACAGAGCTTAGTGTGTGCTGGGCTTGTCTTAAGGGCTTTACACATAATAACTGATTTAATTATCACCATAATCCTGTCACGTGGGTTTTATCCACTATTACTCCCATTTTTACAAATAAGGAAGTAGATACAGAGAGGTTAAATAGCTTGTCAAGGCCGCACAGGCAGGAAAGGAAAGATGGATATTCGTAAAACACACCATCGTACATCTAAGAGATGCCAAAGGACTCCGTGTCCTGAGACTTTCGGATCAAAGCCACTGCTTTCCGTGATCCTCTCAACCATTTATTTATTGCCAAGATGGAAACTTTCTCGTTTCCCTTTGTCACAGTCTTCCTAATTCACCATTTCTTTACATAATAAAAACAAACTCAAAATCTATGACTCGTAACATGTATAAAACACGTCTCGTGTTCCGACTCAGCTAAGTGCATCTGCTCAGCGTCTTCTGGTTGTTACTTCGCAAATATCTCTGCAGCTCCTGCCTGTGCCAGGCTCTATTCTAAGTGCTGAGGACGCAGCCGTGGGTAACATGACATGACCCAAGATCTTGCCCTCCTGAAGCTCACAGTCCGGAGTCTTCCGTCACATAACTTACCCACTTTTCTCCCTCAGGGATCTGGGAACTTCCATGTTTTGTTATCTTTTTATTTTCTTGTCTAGTAGGTATATTTATCTTGAAAAATGGTTCTGGTCTCTCAAGAGCTATGCTCCGTAACCTCCAATTTCCCACCTCTGGGATGTGTCTGACACTGTTCCAGTATACACTTCAATAGTCCCAGGGCAAATGATTTAATGATTTTTCACGGTAGGGAGCACCCATTAAAATCCACACCTTTAAAACCATTTTCTTACTCAGCTTTGAATTGCTTGACTCTGTTTGAAAAGCTAAAATTGCACTGAAAATATCCAGAAGCAAAGCTCCTAGCAAGCACAGGTCATGGGAGAACAGGTTAACATAAAGGCTTTGTAACGTTATGCATCAGCCATGCTCAGAAGCACCTATGACCGACCACCTATTCATGCTCCCAGCTAGGGGATCTGGGAAAACTCCACACAGCACTCACGGACGTGGGTCTCCTGCCACTGAGCTAGCAGCAAAGACTAAAATGAAAACATTGCACGGGTGAGTGTGGAGAGACAAGGGACTCACCACGAAACCTGTCTCCTGAGCACAGTCTGCCCTCATTCCCTGGGGACAATATTCGGATGCCCATGCATGACCACCGTTCTCACTCCCAAACAGGCAGTTCCTGCTCCAGGATAGGCTTTTCCTTTTTTTTTTTTAAAATTAAACATTGCTTCTGCTTTGCCTGCAGTGGCTTTTCTGTCGTCCTAGCTGACCGTGTCCTTCTGGACCTCCCAATGTTGGCTTAATCATCCCATATTCAGCAAAAGTAGCCCCTGACCACTCCAGAAGCTGGGGGTTCCACTCTCCAGGATGGCATCCTGCTGCTTTCCTCTGTAACTGTGAATAATTTGTATTTATTCTTTGTCTATCATCTGTCTTCCCCACTAGATTGTACTACACCTGTTCTCACCGCATATCCTTTGGACCTAGCATCACATCTGGTACTTTACAGAAACTTGAATATTTTAAATATGTTAACCACTTATATGAAAATTTTGTTACTGCTCTCACAGATGAAAACCAAGTTCTCTATAACCAAGAAAGTTTTTTTTTTAAAAAAAAACATGGATTACGATATACCTAAGTGTGTATATATATATATATATATATACATGGCCACACATATGATTAATCATTATTGTAATAACAGCTGTAGCCCTTCTTGGGAAAAGGCCCCAGATTAATTAACAGATCAGTCATGAACTCTTTTTTTTTTTTGAGACGGAGCCTCAAGCTGTCCCCCTGGGTAGAGTGCCATGGCATCACGCTCACAGCAACCTCCAACTCCTGGGCTCAAGCGAGTCTCCTGCCTCCGCCTCCCAAGTAGCTGGGACCACAGGTGCCCGCCACAACGCCTGGCCATTTTTTGGTTGCAGCCGTCATTGTTGTTTGGCGGGCCTGGGCTGGGGATTCGAACCCGCCACCTTAGGTGTATGTGGCTGGCGCCTTAGCCGCTTGAGCCACAGGCGCCGAGCCATCAGTCATGAACTCTTGGGCTTTGCAGTCAGGGTAGCTAGTGAGAAAGTCAATAGGATCACTGACAAAGACTTAAGACCATAAATGGTCTAAGCAATAAACGAGATCCAATATAGCCTTAATAATGGTTTTCATGTTTGGGACCAGGAGAAAATAGATTACTAACATATGTCAAACGGAGACGAAAGAAAAAAAGGGAAAACGTTTATAGGCAGAGAGAGAAAAAAGAGCATAGATCTCCATCCCCCAGCATTAGACAGCTGACATCTATCTTTCCACCTCTCTAGGTGTTAGAACCTCAATGTTATCAGATTCTTTCCCACCAACCAACCCTGCCTTTGCATTGTGTCTGCACAGGAGAACAAGATGCACAGCTTGGAAAAGTTTCAAGGTAGTCATTCATAAATGTATTTTAAAAACCAAAATAGGAAAAAATATTTTGTTTACAATTCTGAGCTAAGAGAAGTCTGCAAGTGAGTCTGCAGTACTCACTTCTCCCAGAACACTGAGGTCCTCTTCTCTAAGTTGCTAATGTTCAGGTTTGTTTTTATTTTTGTTTCTGTGTGTAAGTAGGGACTTGCTATGTCACTTGGGCTAGAGTGCAGTGGTATCATCATAGCTCACTGCAACATCCAAAAGCTGGGCTCCTCCTGCCTCAGCCCCTCTTGTAGCTGGGACTACAGGCGTGCGTCACCATGCCTGGCTCATTTCTATATTTTTGGTAGAGATGACATCTCCTTATGTGGCTCAGGCTGGTCTTGAATTCTTGGCCTCAAGCAATTCCCCCATCTCAGCCTCCCAAAGTGCTAGGATCACAGGCGTGAGCCACCATGCCTGGCCCAGTTTTTGAATAAATGCTTACTGAGCACCTACACCATACTAAGCATTTATCAGTGACAGATGTGAGTAGGTCTGATGGCTGCTCTTGAGGATTCTCTGTTGTGGTGAGAAATTAAGACAGGGCAGGGCCCAGATCCACGTGGGCCTGGCACCTCTCTGGCTCCTCGGTTCTCAGCTGCCTTGCCTGACTCACAGACCGGGCTCACATTAGCTGAACTGAATTTAACTGACTGTGCTGCATCAGCTGAGCCACTCGCAAACATAAATGTTAGTAATTTGACAGCATTTGGAGAGAGGTAAAACTGGAGGTCAAATCATTCTTTGCTGAAAACCAGAACCTTAAATGCCTGCTCGGCGCAAAATTAGGGAGCGGCACAAGCGTGGATCACCGAACTGCAAACTACTTCTTGATTTTGATCTCCTAAAAGTACATTTGATGGCTTCTGGTTGAATAACAGGAGGATCACCACAAGGATTTTCTGACAAACGTGAGTGCAAAGTAGGCATTTCACATGTAAAGGGAATCAGGGACTCGAGCTTCAGATGTATTTTTAATGCACTAGTTAAAGTCAGTCAGTTTTGGTTTGTTGGTACCATTTCTAGTCTCAGTTTAATTCTGTGAGTGGAGAACAAGTAGGCTAAAGACAGAAAAATCTATTTAAAAGTGGGTCTTAAATGCCATGAAGGCTCTGTTAACCAGCTGGATGAAAGTATTTCAAATTGTATATAGAAACAGCACTCTGTACCCTATGATAGTATTATTGTACACAGCTATGATTTAATAAAAAATAAATAAATAAAAGTGGTCTTGACTCTTCCAGCCAAAATGAGTTTCCCAGCATCAAAGGTTCTAAAACAGATTTGGGATGATCATTTGTTGGGGATATTTTGAGAAGTTTATAAACATCAGATCCGGAAATTCTACTGAATGCCTTTAAAACTCTTTCTATTCCTGATATTCTGAGATTTTTAAATCGTCACCCACATATAAGCAAATACGTATATATGTATGAAGTGCCTGCCTGAAATAGACTTAGATGCCGGCAACAATAAAAGCCTGGACAAAAGTTAAAGCAAATATTATTTTTCAAAGAAGGAATGTATCATATATTTTCTGGGCGGCGCTTGGGGCTCACTGGGTAGGGTGCTGGCCCCATATACCGAGGGTGGTAGGTTCAAACCCAGCCCCGGTCAAACTGCAACAAAAAAATAGCCGGGTGTTCTGGCGGGCGCCTGTTGTCCCAGCTACTCGGGAGGCTGAGGCAAGAGAACCGCCTAAGTCCAAGAGTTGGAGGTTGCTCTGAGCTGTGACACCATAGCACTCTACCAAGGGTGATAGAGTGAGACTTTGTCTCCAAAAAAAAAAAAAAAAAAGAATGTATCATATACTCTCAATGATAACATTTAAAATAGGAATTAGTAGGCTGGGCACAGGGGCTCACACCTGGGAGGGCACTCTGGGAGGCCGAGATGGGTGGATTGCTGGAGCTCACAGGTTCAAGATCAGTCAGAGCAAGAGCCAGACTCTGTCTCCAAAAGATAGCCAGGCCTTGTGGCAGGCACCTGTAGTCCCAGCCAGCTACTTGGGAGTCTGAGGCAAGAGAATCGCTTGAGCCCAAGAGTTTGAGGTTGCTGTGGGCTGTGACGCCATGGCACTTTACTTAGGGGGACAGAGTGAGACTCTGCCTCCAAAAATAAATAAGATAGGAATTAGAAACCTTAATAATTTCCATATGGGATCTAAAATAAGGAAGTGCCATTTGTTCAAACACAATTACCTTATTTAGTACCTACATGCCAGGCAAACTCCCAGGTGTCAGAGACACAGGAGTGTCCTACAGCTGCTGTAACAAATTACCACAATGTAATGGCCTGAAAAAAACAAACAAATAAATTTATTGTCTTATATGTGTAGTTACAATGGTCAGAGTCCAAAATAAGTTTTACGGGGCTGAAATCGAGGCGTCGGCAATGCTGTGCTCCTTCTGGAGGGCTCTGGAGAATCCGTTCGCTCCCTTTTTCAGGGTCTGCAGGCTGTCCACGTTGTTGTAACTTAAGTAATTCTCAGGCCTCCATCCTTCTTTTCTCAGGACCCTCATGATTATAGGGGACCCACGTAGATAATTTAGAATAATCTGCCTAGCTCAAGACCCTTAACTTAGGCCAGATGCGGTGGCTCACACCTGTAATCCTAGCACTCTGGGAGGCTGAGGCAGATGGATTGCCTGAGCTCACAGGTTCGAGACTAGCCTGAGCAAGAGTAAGACCCCTTCTCTAAAAATAGCTGGGCATTGTGGTGGGCGCCTGTAGTCCCATCTACTCAGGAGGCTGACGCAAGAGAATTGCTTAAGCCTAAGAGTTTGAGGTTGCTGTGAGCTATGACGCTAGCGCACTCTACTAAGGGCGACAAACTGAGACTCTGTCTCAAAAAAAAAAAAAAAAAGACCCTTAATTTACTCATATTTGCAAAGCTCCTTTGCCATGGAAAGAAATGTCTTCACAGATTGTGGGGATGAGGACATGAAGAGAGTTGAGGAGCTACTGTTCTGGCTGCTTTAAGGAATGAGTAAGTGAGACCCAGTTGTCATACTCCAGTGGGTAAAGGAGAAAAGCAAATGTAGAGATGTGGTACAATGTCGGGTGACAGGTGCGATGAAGACAGACAAAGCTGGGTGAGGTGCTGAGTTACGATGTAGCTGTACTGACGACACAATTTTTAATGGAGAAAAGGCACAGCATAAATCTTGGACATCTTAAGTTTGAGATGCCTACTAGACTTTCATTAATGCAATTGGAAATATAGGATCCTAGATTTCTTTAGAGAGGTTAGGGCTATGTATCTGTGTGTGCACGTGTGTATATATGTATGGGGAATTACTGGCGTACGGAACTTTACATCCATTGGTCTACAAACACTCAGGGAGGAGACAAACAAGAGAAGCGTTGCAGAGACTCTAGCAGGAGGAGGAGACGCGTAAAGTGGCCTGGCGGCCCTTGAGGTAACAGGGGCAGTGGACCGGTGGTCCAGCAGCCGGCTGAGGAAAGCGTCACCAGGAGGGGGCGATCCCCAGGATCGAGTGCTGCAGAGGCAGATTCAGATGTGTCCTTGAGACCCTGACACAAGTGGACTGACTGGTGGGGACAAAAGCTTGATGTGAGCGCGCTGGGATGAATGGAAAGTGAAGAGAGAAAGACAGCGAATCGAAGCGATGCCTCTGAGCAGAGTTCTATCATCAAGGAGAGCAGCACAATGAGACAGCAGCTGGAAAGGGATGAGGGGTAAAATAAAGTTTTATTTTTGAGATGGAAATAGATTGCAAACATGCTAATGGAAAAGACTGAGGAGAAGGAGAACCCTGAGGGCACAGGAGAGTGAGGGGATAACTACTCGGCAAACGGGCTGGCTGGGCAGCAGCTGAGCACCCGGGCAACTCTGTGTTAATGACTTTTAGGTGAGACCAGGCAGGAAGCCTGTCTAGTTAAACCCAGCTCCTTGGGTTTATACCTACGTCTAAAGGAGGCAGGCAGACTTAACCCAGGCTGGTGTTTTCCTGGGTGAGAACAACAGAGGAGAAAGGGACACGTCTGTGGCTACAGTGGGGGACACAGAACGCACGCAGGGTACGGGCGAGAAGCAGAGACGCAGGGGAAGGGCACTGTACAGGCAGGAAGCCGCTGGATTATCAGAACGAGAGGACCAGAAGAGGGGTGGCCGGGGAGTGGGAGGCGTTACACCAAGTGTGCCACCAGCACAAGGGGTTCAGACAGTCACCGAGTTCATCTGAGAACGCGGCTGTTTTTCAGAAGTGACTCAGAGCCTTGCTCTCTATTTCCTTCTTTCCCCAAGATCAAATGCCTGTGTTGACCAGGACCAATTAGGGAAACAGAAAAAGCAGCTACTGAGTCACCCAGATGGGGGGTTGGGGGGTCTCAGAACCACAAGGCAGAATTCATTCACAATTTCTAAAATTCTTAGAAACTTAAGCTGCTGATCCTGAAAAAAGAAACCACATTTTTTTCTGTCTTACATACCCACATAGTATACTATGTATCCTTGCAAGAACATGCCCATTCAATCAAGTCTCATTGATTTAAAGGTACTTCTAGGATATAACCAAAGAATGTCATGTGAAATTTTATCTCCCAAACTGAATCTGCTGAGTTGAGAAAGATTTGTTTGTCCCTTAGGAGAAATCATATATCTTTCTCTCAAAAAAAGCCTTCAGGCGCTGGGGATAAGGCTTTATAGAAGGCTTTGCTTTTTCTTCTTGAAACCAAATTGGATATTTCAGTTTTATCAGAAGCCCTGGAAAACATACCCCTATGTATTTATCAACGAGAATATCCAAATGATGGATTCAGTCACCTTGGAAAAGACAGCTGAGGCCACAAATCTACTTTCTGCTTTTTTTCTTTAATCTTTATTCTCATCTTCAGAGAAATTTATTAATTTTGAAGCCATTAATGGGTAAGATACAACTTGGACAAATAAAATCAGTATAAAATTTTCCTTGTACATTTCAGTTCTTATATGATTAAGGAAACACAAATTATCAATTCCTTAAAGGAAAAGCTGTCTCGTAATGCTCTATGCTGATCTAAAACTGCACTGCATTAATTAATGATAACACCTTATCATTAATTAAAAATAAACATCATCGGCTTGGAGCCTATAGCTCAAGGGCTAAGGCGCCAGCCACATACACCAGAGCTGGTGAGTTCAAATCCAGCCGGGGCCTGCCAAAAAACAATGACAAATACAACCAAAAAATAGCCAGGCATTGTGGCACATACCTGTGGTCCCAGCTATTTGGGAGGCTGAGGCAAGAGAACTGCTTATGCCCAAGAGTTTGAGGTTGCTGTGAGCTGTGCTGCCATGGCATTCTACCCAGGGTGCCAGCTTGAGGCTTTGTCTCAAAAAAAAAAAAAAATCATTTGGACATGTTAAGTTTGAGATGCCTATTAGATTTTCATTAATGCAATTGGAAACACAGGATTCTAGATTTCTGTGGAGAGGTTGGGGCTACAGATATGTGTGTGTATGTGTGTATATGTGTATTTGGGAATTACTGGCATATGGATCTTTACATCCATAGGTCTATGAACACTCAGGGAGGAGACAAACAAGAGAAGCGTTGCAGAGACTCTAGCAGGAGGACAAGACGTGGAAAGTGGCCTGGCAGCAGGGGCAGTGGACCGGTGGTCCAGCAGCTAGCTAAGGAAAGAGTCGCCAGGAAGGAGTGATCACTAGGATCCAGAGCTGCAGAGGCAGATTCAGGGGAGTCCTTGAGACCCGGACATTTATTACAATATGATATAAAATATAATCATTTATAATTAAATAAAATGATTATATTTATATTATTAAATTTATAAATGATTTAAAATTTATAAATATAGTCACTTATAAACTAAAATATAAACATCATTTATATTTAAATATAAATGATAAGCATCATTTACATTGTAACTAACGATAAAAAGCACTGACCACAAATTATCGGGGAGTGACAGGAGGATAGAGAACAGGTAGTGAGATAAAATTAGTGACGTCTCTTCTGAATTAAGAGTAAACTAAAAAGCCTACAAATTATGTGTTATTCCCCAAATCCTAGACAAATACAAGACCAAAAAAACCCTTGCAAATCCAAATGAGAAAACACGTAGCCATCACCTGTCTTGTAAGCCTGGCTGGTGCACTTGAAGGTGCACTCAGAGGATAATAAGGATTCATCCTTATCATTATCTCTTTCACACAGAACTCAACTAGACTCATTCACGGAGCCTGCTAGATGATCGGGCCAAACACCTACAGTTCCCTTGTCACTCTCTCTCTCTGGTTTTAAACAGTCGTGTGTGCGAATCTAAATTCTGAGGCAGATAATAGCTTACATGATAAAATGATTTTTTTAGAAGATATTTTATATTCAAGTAGGTATTACATCTTGGAAAAAATGGGGATTTGACTGGGAAAGGTGTGCTGGGTTCGGTTTCGCCCACATCACGTCTCAGGACGCCGTCTGTTCACCTGTCAGCACGGGCCCATTTTCCTGCACGCCCAACAGCAACCGGGTTAGACTAACACCTGAGGAAGGAAAGCAACCTCCCTGCAGCACTAACATTTCTGAAGGAGTCAGTAATCCTTCTCTTTTTACCTAACAATTCATTTTATAACATTTCAACTGTGCTTCAATAAATTCAATAAAAAGTTACTAAAAAATAATGGCCACCCTTTGCCCCCAGCTGAAAGAATAAAGAGAACGCTTCTCGGACCCAGCTCCTTCTCTTTCCCTCTTAACTATATTGAATACAGCATCCGTTATTCCAGTTTGTGTCCTTTTAATCATATATGCAGACATCCTTAAACATTAGTGTTGCTTTCCGTGTATTCCCCATAAAATAGTATCACAGCCAATCCTTCCTGCCTGCAGGGTCTGCAACCTCAGATTCCACCAAGTGTGGGCCAAAAACATTTTTGGGGAAAAAACAATAAAAACAATGCAACAATAAAAAAGAATACAATTGGGGGCGAGGCGGCACCTGTGGCTCAGTGGGTGGCACACCAGCCCCATATACCAAGGGTGGTGGGTTAGAACCTGGCCCCGGTCAAACTGCAACAAAAAATAGCCAGGTATTGTGGTGGGCACCTGTAGTCCTAGCTACTTGGGCGACTGAGGCAAGAGAATTGCCTAAGCCCAGGAGTTGGAGGTTGCCTGTGAGCTGTGATGCCATGGCCCCCTACTGAGGGTGATAAAGTGAGACTCTGTCTCTTAAAAAAAATAATAACAATATAGGGAACAGGTCAATAATAAAGGTGCTTTGTGCCTATAATCCTAGTACTTTTTCTAAGGTGGGAAGACTGCTTGAAGCCAGCAGTTTGAGACAGCCTGAGCAACACAGTAATACCTTGTCTATACAAAAAATAGAAAAATTAGCCAAGTGTGGTAGGGCAGTTACTTAAGAGTCTGAGGCAGGAGGATCAGTTGAGCCCAGGAGTTTGCAGTTGCAGTGAGCTATGATGACATTACTGCAATCAGCTTGGGCAAAAAGTGAGACCTTGTCTCAGAAAACAAAAAGTAGTATAACAACTATTTACACAGCCTTTACATTGTATTAAGTATTCTAAGTAATCTAAAGATGACTTAAAGTATATGGGATGTGCACAGGTCATATGCAATTACTATGCCTTTTTACATCAGGGACTTAAGAGGGCCCTGATTGGTTCAGGGGCCTTGGAACCAATCTCCCACATATATCAAGGGATTACCGTTTATTAGAACTCTCTGGTATTTTCCATTAACATCATTTTATTTGTCTACGGCAATGCACGCAACTCCAGCTCACACTTCTGTACGTATTCCATTGACTGACCATTACATCATTTACGTGCCTTTCTTCTGCTAACTACCACTGACTGCTACAGTGAGCGTTCCCATGTCTCCTGTACACAGTAGGAGATTTTCTCTCCAGCCGAATAGCTCAGTGATAGTTTTACCAAAGACTGTTCAGAACAGTAGAATCAACTTACTCCTCTACTAGCAGAAGAAAGTTTTCCTTTTATCCACAGTATCACCAAGAGTTAATCATTAGACATATTAAATTTTGCCTAAATTGTGGCAAAATTTTGCCACAGCATCTCATGGCTTTAGTTTCATTGTGTATTTCTTTGATTACTGATAACTTGGCATATTTTGTACATTCATCATCCTCCTGTAAATGGCTTGTGCATCCCCTGTGGCCACTTCTTCACTGGTCTATTTTTCTTCTTTCTAACTGACAGGTAAGAGTTCTTGATGTTTTCTGGGTACCGACACTGCTGTTTGTAGGTATGACACAGTCCTCCTGCTTTGTGGTTTGTCTTCACTTTTGTTTTGTGGGGTTTGGGGATTTATGAAAATTTTTGTTTTTAATGTAGCCAAGTTTATCAACCTTTCCTTTATATTTATGTATTTTGTGTTCTGTTTAAGCAACCATTGCCCATCCAGAATGCCTAAATATATCCTTATGCTTCTTTTGAAGACTTTAAAGTATTGCTTTTCACATTTAAGTCTTGAACCCATCTGGTCCTGATTCTGTTTGTGGTTAAAAGTATGAACGTAATTTTATTTCCTTCCATATAGCTGGTTGTCCCAGCAACACATACTGAACGGTCCACTTGGTCACTAGTCCATCAATCTGAAAAGTCAGGTCTTTCAAGTATCAGCTGTCCACATCTGTGTGGGTCTGTTTATAAATGCCCCACAATGGACTCTGTTCCTCCTTGTAACAATACTACACCCAGAACTTAATGAGTCTCTAACCTTCAAATTTCTTCAAAATTATTCTGGCTACTTGTGGCCTTTTGCTTCTCTGTATAAGCTTCAAAACTAACATTTTATGTTTCATTAAAAATCTTACTGGGATGTTCACTGGAATTGCCTCAAATTTGGAGATTTATTCCAGGGGAACTGCCATCTTTATGGTATTAGGGAGCCTCCTTATCTATAAATATGATATTCCAATAACCACAGAATGTAAATTTCATGTTATCCTGACAAGTCTACGAGTCTCTGTATTGTCTCCATTTTAATATGTGTGCTGCTAAAGAAACGCATCACTGCCACTTGTGTATCGTAATCATGTAAACAGAAAGCCAACCAAACACACCTACATATGGCTTCAAATAACTGCCCTCATTGTTTTTGTGAAACATAACATTATCAGAGAATCAGAAGCATTATTTAGAATACATCTCTGAAAAAGTATTTTCCAGGCTTGCTTATTCTCTGAGATAAGTACTCACTTAAATAAGACATTAGTTTCCTTACTGCATTTGTTTTACTGCTATTACAAGACAGTTTTAAGGCAGAAATTTGTCCAGTCATTTAACACAGCTACATTCAAAAAATTGGCAAGCTTTACGGATTTTTTTTTTTCCTGAGACAGAGGCTTGCTCTGTCACCCTGGATAGAGTACAGTGATGTGATCATAGCACATCACAATCTCAAATTCCTGGGTTCAAGAGATCCTCCTGTGTTAGCCTCCAAAGTAACTGGGACTACAGACATGTGACATGATGCCACACTAGTTTTTTCTAATCCTAGGAGAAAAAGGGTCTTGCTCTTGTTCAGGTTGGTCTTGAACTCAAGTAATCTTCCTGCCTTTGCCTCCCAGAGTGCTACGATTACAGGTATGAGCCTCTACAACCAGCTTAGCTCATCTTAAGAGAACAAATCCTTTATACTTATTGTTCTAGTCAACCATCCAGCAACATATGGACATTCTAGTATAATTAATAGTAACTAATCAAAGAGTTTCAGCAGTGTATATTCACAGCTAGATACTGAGAACCATCCTTATATAAAATCATTCAAAAACCAGATAGGGAGAGCTTACTAAGTGAACTCAATATAGAGAGTATACATTATGTTAGCTGACTTCAATTTGCCTTTAAAAAACAATGCAGTCTTTTCTCTCTTCCCCAAATAGATACAATTTGTCCCTCCTCCAAGTCTCTGTAATAATCTAACTTTATTTGAGGGCATTGTCAGCTTTTGCTGTGACATCAAAATTACAGGAGGATTGCTTGAGCTCAGTAGTTTGATACTAACCTGAGCAAGAATGAGTGAGACTCCATCTCTACTAAAGATACAAAAAATTAGGTGGGAATGGTAATGTATGCCTATAGTCCCAGCTACTTAGAAGGCTGAGGCAGAAGGATCGCTGGAACCAGGAGTTTGAGACTGCAGTGAACTATGATGACACCACTACACTCTAGCCTGGGCAAGAGAGGAAGCCTCTGTCTCTAAATAAATGAATGAATGAATGAATAAAAATCCTACTCCCACCATTTTAGTGGATGAAAGATAAATCCCTAACAATTATATAGGAAGCCAATCTACTGTCAAGCAATTAGATCTAGGAACTTCATCTAAAATATCCAAACCTTTGACAAAGATTCTATAACTAGACACAATTTAAAAACTATAGCATAAAAACTTGAGAAAGAATACCATTCTTAAATTGATTAGGACTAGAACATTAGGAACAAATCATTATAAATAACTAAATACAAGATGCTATGAGCACACTCTGATGATCGGTAGGGATATCATAATCTTCCTCTATGCGTTTGTGGAAATAAAACGTGGGTGTTTTCCTCCTTTTTACTTTGCTGTAGAAGAAACTTAGAAACCCAAGACATTAAAAGTAATGACTGTGCTTATAAAGAAAGTTTTTTTTTCCCTCAACAATTACCATGAGGAAAAATGGCCCAGGAAAAACAACACTCAAAACATGACCACAAAATTTAAAAATATTTTTCACAGTTGCCCTGAGTCAAAGAGAATATGAGCTACATCCTAAAACTTTGCAGTCAGAGTTGAAGAATCATGACGCATCTTCACCCTCACGCATGCTCAAATTCACACGCAGATGAGTAAGAAAGGAGTTCTTAAAGAGGAAGTCGGGACACCACAGGAGTATGTCACTCTTCACGTTTACGCAATGATCCCTCCTGATGAGTGAGGGCTGATTAATGCAGATCATCCGTTTACTATAATCATTACCACACTCACCATGGAGATGTGGGAGCCTGGTGGCCAAGAGTCTCAAATTTGGATTTCTGAATTGGATGATCCATACTCAAACGCTGTCTCTCACTGCCTTGGTAAAAACTGCAATTATGTATCTGGCAGCCCCAAACTTGGGATCCTTTGGAGACGCCCCTCTCCCAGGTCCTATCAGTAATTAGAGCTTAGTCTCCTGGTGGTCAGGTCGCAGCTCCTGCTCCAGATCAGACACTTATCACTTAGTGCCTGGATCACTACTGCAGCTGCCTCCCTCCGGGTACCCACACCTCCAGGCTCACCTCCTTCCAACCCCTCCTTTTTCATATCTCCAGAGTGACAGTAACTATTCTTAAGTACAAATTTTCTCTTATTATTCTTCACTGGCAAAAATCTTCACTAGTTCTCCCAATTCTAACGGTGAATCCAAGCACCCTTAAATGGCATTCAAGGTCAATCAGGGTTCATCCTCACCACCTATCTGCTTTCTCATCCCTGGCAATCCTTCTCTCCCACCCATCGCTGTGGCTGATCTGAAATGACCGCAGTTCCCTGAGTTTCCTCCCTTCCTTTGCACTTGCTCAGCCCCGGCCTCGTTCCCTGATTATCAGGAAAACTCTTGAAAGAACCAGCTCAAGCATTACTCACTTCTGGGAAGCACTTGCTGAGCTCAGTCCTTGTTCCCTTTATTATCAGGAAAATTCTTAAAAGAATGAACTCAAGTGTTGCTCACTTCTGGGAAGCTATCTCTGACTAACTTACTGTCCCCCGCCCTGATTCTCCACCCCATCTCTCTCACCATCGTACCCCGCACATTCTCTTTATTTAATCTTTCCACTAATTATTCCCATAGCAATTTAGGCGTGTATCACTATTATTGGACCTAGTCTTCCATTTGTACATCCCCGTTGCTTTATATGTAACAGATGGTTAGGGAAATACCGAATCAAAGAAAAACGTCTATTCTCGCTGACTCCTTTGCTTATCCTTCTCCACTCACTCTTCCCCTCACTCCACACTAGTCTGCACCTGTGTTACTCTCCAAAGGGTTACCCATAATCTCTGCTAAATTCATCAGACATTTTTCAGTCCTTCTCTGGACTCTCAGCAAAGTTGACTCCACTCACCCTCTTGAAGCACTCCTGCCCTGGCTGCCATCACAGCACACTCTGGTTTCTTTGCCTCCCACTAGTCCTCTCTACCTCCTGTGAAGACTTAACGCTTTTGGCTCGGCACCTGTGGCTCAAGTGGCTAAGGCGCCAGCCACAAACACCTAAGGCGGCGGGTTCAAATCCAGCCCAGGCCCG
>NW_003852402.1:30027685-30048178 GCF_000181295.1 Otolemur garnettii | reverse complement strand
ATATAAGGCTAGGAATGTAGTCTTTGGCCTATGATAGGTTTAAAATGTGAGGGGAGGGCGAAGGGGTTATGCTGTCCTGAGGGGAGGGGTCCTGCGCTGTGCTCTGCATTTCCATCTAAGTCTTGTACAATGTAGCTAGTTCTATCCGGTTTTCTTACCAGTACTGGTCTCTTTATCTGGCCTTTTCACGCGGGGGTTGAATTAGGCTAGCACTTCCTCTTACAATGTAGTTTAATATTTCTGTTAACCCTTACATACACCTAAGGTGGTGGGTTCTAATCCAGCCTGGCCTGCCATGCAACAATGACGGCTGCAACCAAGAAAGGTGGCCGGGCGTTGTGGCGTGCTCCTGTGGTCCCAGTTACTTGGGAGGCTGAGGCAGGAGACTCACTTGAGCCCGGGAGTTGGAGGTTGCTGTGAGCTGTGATGCCACGGCACTCTGCCCAGGGCAACAGCTTGAGGTTCTGTCTCAAAAAAAAAAAAAAAAAAAAGATGATGCTTTTTCATCAGACCATTTTATTTTATTTTATTTATTTACTATTTTTTTTACTGAATGGTAACTATGTACATTAATGTACTTCTGGGGTACAGTGTGGTGTTTTCACACACAATCTGAAACACTTCCATCAAACTGGTTAACATAGCCTTCATGTCATTTTCTTAGTTATTGTGTTAAGACGTTCACATTCTACTCTTAGAAAGATTCACTTGTACCCTTGTAAGATAAACCACAGAAGTGAACCCTCCAATCCCCTTCCCTCCACCTATTTCCCCCTCCCTGTATTCTTAGGCTGTTATTAGGTTATAGCTTTCATATAAAAGGTTTAAATTAATTTCATAATAGGGGTGTGTACATTGGATACTTTTTCTTCCATTCTTGTGATACTTTGCTAAGAAGAACATTGTCCAGCTCCATCCATGTGAACATGAAGGACGTAAAGTCTCCCATCTTTCTTTATGGCTGCATAGTATTCCATGGTGTACATATCAGATAATTTTATTAAAACTCCTCAAGGACTAGTCCTAAACCCCATTCTGACTCTATATGCTGAGATAATTTTATTTAAGCCTGCTGCTTCAATTACGGCACACATGCAGAATACTCACACATTCTTATTTCCCCTCTGGAACTTTCTCTGATGCTCCAGATATGCCTTCAGAACTGCAAACCTGGTGTGGACTGCTGTACATTTCCAAGGCCCATCAAACTCAACATGGCCACATTGGCATATGTGATTGCCACTTTGGTCCCCACCTTAGGAAATCTGCCACCTCGGTGAGGGGCATATCATTGTACAAGCTAGGAATCCAGGAATTATCCTTGACAATCCCCTTCTCACCCTCCTGCTCAGTATAAATCCTATCAATTGTACAACTTACACATCTTTTAAGTGAATTTCATTCTCTCGATTTCTGCTAAGATCTTCCTGGTCCCAGCTGCCTTCAGTTGTGTCTAAACTGCTGACTTATTCTCTTAACTGGTTTTCATGTGTCTGCTTAGTTATTTATTTTCAAACTGCAAAGGGCAAAATCGTGACAAGTAGGCCTGGCTCACAAAGCCCCTTGCCCCACTCCATCCCTGGGCTAAGGCTTCTTTTTTTTCTTGTACAGACTGTTCTTCTGCCCAGAACATTCCTGCACCTCCAACCTCTCACCTCTCTCCTCTAGAAGCTTCACATCAGCACTGTGGGGCACACACAGATCACCTGGGGACTGTACCAAAAGGCAGGGTCTGATTTGGTCGGTCTGAGGTGGAACGTTCTCCTGAGCATTCAGGTGACGCTCAACCAGACCATCCATTAATATTTGAGCAGCAAGGTTTAGTCTTCAGCCAAAATGAGTCTCAGAGAAACTTTCTTGATCCCCCACCTTAAAGACTCAGTCACATGCTCCCAACTCACCCTCGCACCATACCAAGTAACTGTCCATGACAGTTGTTGCTCCCCATTGTAACTCACACCCATGTCTCCCTCCACTCCTCCCATAGCTCCTACTTCAGGTCTGGCACCTTAGTTTCTGTGAAATGAATGCACAAAGCCTGTGGAACCAGCCCCGACTTTGGTTAAGTCACTTTCCTTCAGGACCCTGATATAAGATTCATTGCCTGAGCTCAGCTCAGCACAGAGATCCAGCTCATCTTTGGTTTGCCCTCTGAGAAATTTTCCATTTCTGCTGAGATTCACTCAGCCGGGGCTGCAGAGCTATGGTCAGACTGATTAATTCCACATGCACTGGCTTTTCCACTTGAAAAAGTTAGCTGTCCTCGTCTCCACGTACAGTCTACCAGTAGTTTAGGTTCCCCTGTGCCAGGTAGGCCACAAGCAAAGGAAAACAAGCAAATCCTAGTTATCGTGGTCAGATCCAAATCTTCCATCCTGGTGTGAGGAGTGGCTTGGGGAGGGGTGAAGTCTGGAGGAAAAGACACGAATTTCCAACATACTTTTTTTTTCTTTATAAACTACTTAAATTGCATACAATTCATTTTCACTTATGTGTTGGAAAAATGTGACTAAAAACACTGTAGAAAAAACTCTATAAGTTAATGGCCTGATAGAACAGCTAGAACAGGGCGGTGCCTGTGGCACAAAGGAGCAGGGTGCCGGCCTCATATGCCGGAGGTGGCGGGTTCAAACCCAGCCCTGGCCAAAAACTGCAAAAAAAAAAAAAAAAAAAAGAACAGCTAGAACATATGCATATGAGTTGTAGTGGGGGAATAAAATGGAAGAGCGTAACCACAAAAAATACAGGACAGGCGGCAGCAATGTCCCTGTGTCCAGGAGAACCGCCTGAAAGAGTAAGAAAGCAAAAACTAAAAATAAACAAAACACATTCATAAACACGGTCATAGTTTGGGATGTCAATCTGTGACTGCCATTTTCTTTGACTAATAAATACTTAAAAATAACATCAGCATTGACCAATGCTTAGTACCAGAAATAGATGTCAACGCTTAATTAAATATTACTAATGTATCTTAGAGAAAACTGTTGCTCTCTAAATCAAAAGTTTCAAATACATTTAAGGTGAATGATAGAATTGAGAAAAAATGTTTAATTTTAAAATAAACTACGATAAGCTTATCAGTATACGCAATTAAAAAAATGATAACTTTTTCTTTTAAACATAAACTCATATGCTTGAAACTTCTCATACCTTTACTTGTGTATCAGAAAGAGATTGCTTTCTCAGGGGGAGGAGGAGGAGGACGCTGGGACACTCTGATACTTCAGTGCCCACAATGGAAAACAGTCTTATGCTTATTGCGTTTATAATTCATAGAACACTAAATAGAGAAGTGATTTCTAGAAAACAAAAGAATAAAATAATTTCTAAACAGAATTAACATCTTAGATTTTTTCAGTAATTTTACTGTGTACTGAATTGTATAAAAAGTACACCAGAATTTTCTAAAAGTTCAAATCTGGGAGTGTACATTTCATAGTCAAATTCTTCAAATGTCAACTAATTTTCCAAAGCAGACAACTCTTTTTACTTTATCTTAATGATGCATTTCTAGTTCTGTTTAAAATGAAGAATTATTACTTATCATCTTGAAAGAAGATTACTTATCATCTTGAAATGTTATTGAACTATTATTATACTCAAGATATATATTTCTGAATTTCAAATAACATTTACTCAGTGAGGTATTTTATCTGATGTCAGATGTCATTCAAAATAAACTTATTTTATTTTTATTTTTATTTTTTTTTGAGACAGAGCCTCAAGCTATCCCCCTGGGTAGAGCGCTGTGGCATCACAGCTCACAGCAACCTCCAACTCCTGGGCCCAAGCGAGTCTCCTGCCTCTGCCTCCCAAGTAGCTGGGACCACAGGCACCCGCCACAATGCCTGGCCATTTCTTGGTTGCAGCTGTCATTATTGCCTAGTGGGCCTGGGCTGGATCTGAACCCACCACTCTAGGTGCATGTGGCTGGCGCCCCAGCCACTTGAGCCACAGGCGCCGAGCCAATAAACTTATTTTAAATAGTATCAACCTTAGAGACAAAGTAGGACACAAATCTATTTCAACGGAACCTGCAGCTTCAAACAAGAGTGAACTACAAAATTCCTTTGCAAGTTCTACCTACAGGGACGAGGTGTGACACCCACACACACAGCTCTATTATACAACCCAGTACTTTTCAACCTTTTCATCTCATGGCACTCTTGAACCTATAGTTAAACTTCCGTGGCACACTAAACGACAACAACAAAAAGAATGTATGTACTGTGCCTTGACCTTCTTTCAAAAATGATTTGATTAATGATCTTTAAAACTTTTTGCTGCACATCTAAGATCCTCTAGTGTGCCATGGCACACAGGTTGAAAGTCACTGACATAATCAGTCCAAGAGAGGGGAACTGAGTCTGAGAGCTGTGAACAAGGAGTGATTGGATCCCTCAGAACTACGGATACTCATGATCCGAGGAATCATAACAACAAATGAGAAAAAAAGGTAAGAAGAGATAGAAGAAAAAAAGGTTTTGTGAGTGGCCTCAAAGTTGTGAAAGTGCCTCAGATCACTGGGAAAAGAACAAAATATTATGGGCTTAGGCTTGGTAGAAAAACACCCTATATCACACTAACTAACACTGATGCTATCATTTATTCCAAAAGGAAATACTCGCACACAGCAGAACGAGCAGCCTAACAACTCCAGTGGAAACTTCCATACATGTGGTTCTTGCCACCATGAACATCCTTTCTTAAAACACAAACAAGTCAAAAAATGAAAACTAGTGACAGGGCAAGGGTGGGGGCCTAGAGAGAGCAGTGACAACAAGGCCCTGCCAAGGAAGGTAGAGCCATCACATCATTAGAAAGAGATTTAAGGATACTGACAGATCAAATAATTCCTCATATTAGGAAGCAACAGCCACACAATGAGGCTTGAACAACCTCTGATGAGCACACCATAGGGCACACCTGGGTAATCAGTAAGAGATACGTGTGTCGGAAACATGAAACACTAAGGATTTGTGCTCCCTGAAGTCTGGCACATGCCAAGGATTTACATTCTTGGCAAGCGGGAATAGGCATTATGTAAAATTTCAAAGTTGCCTCCACACCCCGTTGCTGACAAACATTCACTCTGGGGCCCATTTCCCCACCTGCTCCCAAACTGGAGGATCTTTTTTATTTTTTATCCTTTTCTTTCTTTCTTCTTTTTATCCATGCCCTCTCCCCCATTCCCAATCAGATATACTGATCAGGCCTTTCTGGCTACTGTACTACAGTGAGAAACATTTACTTAGGTTAAACCCTCTGACGATAGTTAAGGTAACCAGGCTTCTGAGTGCCAAGGCCTGTGGTTTGGGGAGGTAGTACGGGGTGGGGGTTCTGCGTCTCCGCTCTGACCCTGCTCTAACCCAGGCCTCGCTTGCCTTTATCACCTCCTACGTGTGTGATGTTGGGCAAGTTACCTAACTTCTGTTTGAACAATTTGTGGACTCAATCTCTGTGCATGTTTAGTAAGGAGGTAAAACGCTTAGTAGTACATGAAAAATGGCGGCTATTTTTATGGGAACCAAAGGCATATAATTTAAGAATGCTCCTAAATTTGATTCAGTGAGACTCTGAGGTGACACGTTTGTAAATTTGCTAGATTTAACCATTCCACATTTATATACCTCAAAATATGTTGTACATAATATGTACAATTTTATTTGCCAATTAAAGAAATAAATGAAAGGAAAAAAGTCTTGTTCCTAAATGAGGAACCCAAGATGCCAAAGTTGGCAATTCTCCTCAGATTATTTCAGTAAGTCTAATGCAAGGCCAATCAATCCTCCAATGGGATGAGGTTTGGAAACTGACAGAATTGATTTTAAAAATCATGCGAATAAGTCATGAGACTATCAAAGAAACTTTGGAAGAAAAAACACTGCACTACATTTTAAAGAACTATTCTATATCTGGCTCAGTGCCTATAGCTCAGCGGCTAGGGTGTCAGCCATACACTGGAACTGGCAGGTTCAAAGCCAGCCTGGGTCTACCAGACAACAATGACGATTACAACAAAAATATAGCCGGGTGTTGTGGTGGGCACCTGTAGTCCCAGCTACTTGGGAGGCTGAGGCAAGAGAATTGCTTAAGCCCAAGAGTTGGAGGTTGCTGTGAGCTGTGATGGTACAGTACTCTACCAAGGGTGATGTAGTAAGACTCTGCCTCAAAAAAAAAAAACAAAGAAAGAAAGAAAAAGAAATATTCTATATCTACAAAAATTAAAATGGGATCATAATGGATCAAGAAAACAGATCAGTAAGACAGATAAGGAAATCTCTAACTAGACACAAATAAATAAGAATTTAATGTTTAATGAAGGTAAGTAAAATCCGTAAAGAAAAATACTATACAAATCGAGGGCAATTTGCTAATTATAAATCTGTACCTCATAATTAAATATGTACATCTTGAATTTAAGGTTTTATTGTTAATAAGAAAATACTAAGAAGAATAGCTAAGATATATCTGGGGATTAAGGAGGGTCTTTTTTCCACCCAGAATCCAAACCAAAAAAATTTTTTTTCAAAAAGTCGATGCAGGTACACCCATCAACAATCAGAAATAAAATTCAAGGGGAAATGATAAGCAAGGAAAACAAACTTGTAGCATATGTAGTCTTATAATGACTTAAGCATCAATTCCCAAATGAACAAAACAATAGGAAATTCGCTAAAGCATTCACACATGCCATTCTCAGAAATATGAATGAATGGTAATCATGAAAATAAATGAAAGCTCATAAACCACAGAAAAATAAAATTATTATAACTGGATAACATTTCTTCCTTATCAACAATTTTAAGGCTTTTAAGATACTAAATAATTAAGAAATAAACATAATACCTACTGTATTTAAAAATATAGGAAATAAAATATATAGTACTAGTGAAAACCTGAATTTGTAAACATATTCTAGAGTGGACTTCACCTGATAAAGCTTTTTTTTTTTTTTTAAAAAGTTCATATTCTTTAATCCAATAATTCCTCTTACAGAACGCATCTCTTATTTCCAAATCCATCCTTTGAAACTCTGTTTTGTGATGCTGATACTGGTGCTCTGAAAACTAGCTTTCCCCTGCCAGTTGGTTCCCTGTCAGGCTGAAGGGAGGCGTGAGAAGGAGACGGAGGTGAGGGAGACCAGACACTCCTCCTCCCTGTCTGCTGTTCCTGTCAGCCTCTTCCCAGGACCAGTTCTTAACCCTCAGGGATATGGTACCCCAGCTGGCCAGTGCCCCTGTGAGGGCTGGGCCCAAACTCTTAGGGCTCATCCTCCAAGTTCCTGAGGCTAGAAGAAAAGGCCTCTTCTCCAAGAACTAAGAAACCCACTACACAGTATTTAAAAGAACACACTCTAAAGCTAGATAAAGTTCAAAAGCCTACTTTGTTATTGACTGGCTGTATAACTTGGGGAAATTCCAGTGCCTCGGTTCGTATGTCTGTGTTAGTATGTCTATGATACATATAAGAACTTCAGAAGGAACTCGGTTCAATGGATAAACACATTTTCCCCTGTACAAAATTAGAATCACATTGTCTGTTACATCCTTTTTCTCATATGATATGAGAAAGTTTCTGAATCTTTTTTTTTTTTTTTTTTGAGACAGAGCCTCAAGCTGTCCCCCTGGGTAGAGTGCCATGGCATCACAGCTCACAGCAACCTCCAACTCCTGGGCTCAAGCGAGTCTCCTGCCTCAGCCTCCCAAGTAGCCCGCCACTACACCCAGCTAATTTTTGGTTGCAGCCGTCATTGTTGTTTGGCGGGCCTGGGCTGGATTCGAACCCGCCACCTTTGGTGTATGTGGCAGGTGCCTTAGCCCCTTGAGCCACAGGCACTGAGCCAAGTTTCTGAATCTTTTGAGAGAAATTGCAAATGCTCCCTACCTCAGTTACTGCTGTGGGTATGTCCTAGGGTAAGACCTTTCTCTTACATAACCACAGTGTGGTTATCCAATCAGGAAATCTAGCAATGATCCTGCTGTCTAATAGTCTACATTCAATTTTTGTCAAGTGTCTTAATAATGTCCTGCTGAGCGATTTTTCTACAAGTCCAGGATCCAGAATCACACACCTTCATTTAGTTGTCATTAAACATAGAATGACTATCTAATATCCCATCTGTTGATATCCTATACCGGTGGTTCTCAACCTTCTTAATGCCCTGGGTCTTTAATACAGTTCCTGTGGGTCACGACCCACAGGTTGAGAACTGCTGTCCTCTACTTTTATTTAACTAAATGTTAAAAAACATTTGGTTTTTGTCCTTTTTTGTTAACAGCAACAATGCTGGAATCAGCATCATTGAACAGAAATCTTCTTACTTCTTTAGGATAATTTGTATCATTCAGAATCCAGCAGGAAAATAGAGAGCCTGGCAGTTATTTTCACAGAAAGAATTTAACACAGGGAACCGGCTAAACACATTTGGAAGGTGGCAAATGTGGAAAGAGCTCTGGGGTCAGAAGAGATAGTAAACACATGAGACAACTACCTCGCTAGGGCCAGGGAACAAAGGAAAGGGATTGGACTGTTAGGAATTAGACGTGTAGAGGCCTCTGCTGAGCTGAGATGGTTTGTTCCTAAAGAGAAGAAAGGAATGTTCATTAAAGAGACGTTCTGGAAAGGAAAGGAAATGCCAGGCATTCCTTCCCCATCTCCTCTTCCACTTAAAACAAACAATAACTC
The DNA here is from genome assembly GCF_000181295.1 of Otolemur garnettii. Classification (NCBI taxonomy): domain Eukaryota; kingdom Metazoa; phylum Chordata; class Mammalia; order Primates; family Galagidae; genus Otolemur; species Otolemur garnettii. The sequence goes on along the minus strand of NW_003852402.1, from coordinate 30,039,487 downwards.
TTATGTACTTCAGCAAAATAACCCAAATAAATACATGAAAAGTAAAAGAATCTTACCACCATAAACACTGAAGCCCATAAAAATTCTGTAGTGATTTGGGAAGCTGTTTAAAATGTACATATGATATAAAAACTGAGCTTTGTAGTGGCCATCGTTACCCCGAGCAAAAGAAAAACAAGAATTTACTGTTTTTAAAAAGTTAACTGGAGGAATTAGAGAAAAAAAACAAACAGGAAATCAGATTATATTTCAACATTCTTCAATCTTAAAAGTAAATTCAAGTCAATCTGAAAGCCAGTGATAGGGGTTTGTTGGCTGATTGAAATCAACATGGTTTCACTTACGGGTGAGGGTGTGTGGTTCTGTAGAGTAAGACAACTTCCACCGATGCCTGTCTTAGAAAGTCAAAGCAAATAAACTGAAGGACACAGAAAGAACCGGCCAACACCGGGCGTAACGGACGGCTCACTAAGAGGATGGAGTTTTCAATCTCACCGAAGCCCTGACATATTTTACATAACTCGATGTCATAAAGTCACAAAGAATCAACTGAAAAATTTACTGAGGCAAACTTGCTGACTATGCCCACCAAATAATTAACTGTCAGGTGGCTAAAGAGAGGGGCAACGCTTCACTAGGAGGCACCGAATAACTGCAAACCGGATGGGTGCCGAGTATGGGGCATCGGAAAGCTAAGTTTGCTCTTTTCCCTGAAACTGCAACTGGCCCACAGGTGGCATTCAGCTCCATGGTAAAGTATCCCCTGGGTTGGCAGGAAGCTCGTTGCGGGCTGCCAGGCCAGGAGACAGGCCCTTCAGCGTGCGGACACAGCGATTTCCTGTGTGAGCAGCTCTCTGCTGCCCTTGCATTCCTCGGGCTGCATTTCTTCTCATCTCAGAGGATGTTCCTCTTCCCCAGGAAGAGGAAGGAACCAGTTGTTGCTGGATGTGTGGGCTGAGCGCTGTCGGGCATTGTCCACATGCCTCAGCCTCAGCTGTGGGAACTGGGGATGCGACGTGGATTCCCAGGCCTGGGACAGTGATATTACTGCAGCGGCCAGAAGACAGTTTAGAAATACTCCAGCTCAGGAAGTTGGAAAGCAGAAAATAAAACCTGGAACTTCAGCACTTAACAGTTCCCAGAAATGCGCTGATTTTCTAATGGAAATTTACTCTGTTGGGCTCCCAAATAGCATGTTTTATAAAATCCTTTTGTAGAGGTAGAGTTTCATCCTTTTTTTATACTTTTCTTTTTTTTTTTACACATTTCATATAAAAAGTTTATGTCCTAAATCACTTTTGTCAAACAGGAAAAAGAAAAAGGACCAGTTTCACTACATGAAGCATTACTTAACTAGGACTATTTTAAAAAGTTTAAATTAGTATAAACGTTTTGGTGAATTTATCAATTTTTCTTTCTCTGTGGCTTTGAAAATTAAGGGAAAGAAGTTCAAATTAGTAAACTTGTCAGTATATCTTAAACAGTTTGAACTTAGTGATTATTACAATTTTTATTAAAAAGCCTATTTTATTTAGAGAAAAGAAGAAGCTTCTGTTCCACTATTAATCTCTTCTAACAGTGATTCTTAGTAAATTTTATAGCTATCCAGGTCTACACAGTATTTTAAAAAAGTCAGCCATCACATTCACAGTTGTTATTAGTTTTTGCTTTTTTTTTTAATGAGACAGAGTCTCACTTTGTCACGCTCAGTAGAGTGCTGTGGAGTCACAGCTCACAGCAACCTTCAGCTCTTGGGCTTAGGCAATTCTCTTGCCTCAGCCTCCCGAGTAGCTGGGACCACAGGCGCCTGTTACAATGCCTAGCTATTTTTGTTGTTGTTGTTGTTGCAGTTTGGCAGGGGCTGGGTTCAACCCCAACACTCTCGGTATATGGGGCCGGCGCCCTACTCACTAAGCCACACGCGCCACCCACAACTGTTATTAGTTTTCATAACATATGGGTCACAATGTACTTCAAAAGCCAGGATCCAACAACTAATTTGGAAATAGTCTGTTTCCCATTTCTAATATTTTCTCTTCTATCTATTTTACAGATTGTATCTGAGAAAATATAAATGCACTTTCTGTTTCTAAATAGCAAGAGATCTGTGAAAATGTTTTTTTTTTCATTTACATCTGTTAGTTATCATTTATGTCCTATTTTTTAAATGTCTTTGACCGTTTAATTACCTTACTTCTTTCCATTTGGAAATGGAGTATTTTAAAATTATTTCTCAAACTTCATAAAAATTCCTTTTACTCCAATTAAGCATCTTGCAGTTTAACACTTAACTTCTTGAGATTAAAAAATTAATGCGTCTCACTCGACATACTTGCAATCATTTGAAGTGAAGACTAAAAACCTCTTATAAAAAAGGGATAAATTGGGCAAGGCACTTGCTACAAAGTCCACCAGCCAGGATCCTATAAATGTCTAGTTTTATTTCTCTTCAAACCCTTAGAGCAGGGGAAGAAGAAAGACCCTGCAGGGCCACTGAGCCAATGCCCAGTGATACCACACAAATGGCACGAATAAAAGCTTAGGAGGCAGCCACAAAGTTACAGACCTACTTACAGGATTCGTAGGGACTAAGCTTCCAAATCGAATGCCACGATAGAAACTGCTACAAAGTTTCAAAGCTTTAAATCCCTGGGACCACTTTACACTTTCAAAGTTACACATTTTAGTTCTGAGACATTTCGGTTTGCATACACTGTGTTCTTTTCGTCTTTCCAAACCTTTGCTTACATAAGCAGTTGGGAACTAAAATAAATCTGAACTAGTTACGCAATGTTGTCTAGTAACCAGGATGAACTGTTGCCACAACACTCACGGAGATCTGCTCTCCGTATCTGCAACTTTACTCTGTGTGGCTGTGTATTCTGTCAGAACAGGAATATTTTTCAGATACCATATACCATATGACAGCCTCCCTGAAAGTGTGTGAACTTTTACTTTTTAAAAATACGCTGATATATATATATAAAAAAAAACTTCCCAAACAGAACACAATGCACTCTGCTGGAAAACGAAAATCCAAGCGACATTTAGTAAGGAGGAGTGTGCTTCCCAAAGTCCTGGAAACAACAAAGTATCTGTTGCACCGATTCCCCCGATCGCTTTCGTGATCTTCAAACAGCAGTCAGGAAAACCACGATTCTTTTTCTCTCAGCAGCTCCTCTGCCAAAATGCTGCAGAGCCAGGAGATAGCCTGAGAGTGCTCAGCACTATACCGCACTGTCCCCAGGGAAAGCCGATAGTGTCCCCAACACTGACATTCGGTCTGTCAGGAAATCCTCTGGCTCTGCCTTCACATACATCTAGAATTTGCTTATCACCACCTCCTCTGCTACCCTCTGGGCCAAGCCAGCACTGCCGCCTGTCTGATTGTTTCATTGGCTTTCTCATTATTAGTCTCCGTTCTCCCCTAGTCACCACCCTTAGCTTATTCTCATGCAGCAGCTGGAGTGATCCTGTTAAGAGGGAAGTCAGGTCACGTCCCTCCTCTGCTGGAAACCCTCTAGTGGCTCCCACGTCCCCCATAACCTGGCCTTCTAGCACTGCTCCCACTTGCCTGGAAAACCCTTCCCAGAGATTCACAGGACTTATTTCCTTCATTCCTTTAATTTTAGTTCTTTACTTAAATATTACCTGTCATGTGACTGCTGTCCAGGCCATACTACCTAAAATTGCAGCCCTCTTTCTATGCGCTGTCAGTGTATTTTTCACTCTTGCATCCACCATACTATATACAGTAGAAGGTACATTCACCACCCAACAGCCTGTCACAGACTGGTCAACATACAGAGATGGTCAACGTAAGCAACTACTGTGCTGATAAGTACACGCAGTGCATGTCTGGTCTATGAAAATCAGGTGGACTGAAGGAGATAGTTGATGTAGGGAGGCGGTCAACTATGGAGGCTCCACTGTCATTTATTTGTTTGTTTTTTAATTCAGAAGATGAACGAAAGGGAGATTTATTACTCTGCTGGCAAAAGAGGAAAAATGGCAGACTACTGGTCTCAAAATACCAAGTTTCCTGTTTTTAATCTGTAAACTACCTGCCTCTCTAACCAGAATGTAGAGTGTAGGCTTCTCTGGGGCGGGTATTTTATGTTGTTGCTATTCACTTTCTCTAAAGCCAAGGATGGTGAGTGGCACAGAGAGACATCTACGTATGGGAGAGGCTATCCTCTCTGGATTATTCCACATCTGCCATCCTTTGAGTTAGACAATTTAAAGACTTAAAATTAGATTGATGTGCTTTTATGCACCTTTATTACCAGGGCACAGAATTTTTATATTCTCTTGAGACATTTACTTGTACCTTGCTTTCTCTACCTGGAATGCCCCCATCAAAATGCTTCCCAGCTTTGGTTAGATCAAGAACTAGTCAAAGGTCTTCTTCTGGAGAAATCTATTTCCTCTGGCCCATTAATCTCTTCTGAATATTCCCATTAACAGGTTTTCACTGACTGTCACGTACAGTTGGCATCTAGTGTATTGAACCTGACATTTATTTCTTATCTAGTTATTTCTATCTGGCTATGTTATATAATTCTTAGGTTTGGGCAGCTGGATCGACACCCCCATTGGCATCTCACATAATGCCTTATGTATTATGTCTTTAACTATTTTGACTCATGCAACAAGAAAATATCGCAGACCCTTGGATTTTGTTCTATAATGTCATTGCAAAGTCTCAGTTTATTGTAAATAATTAATTTGACTTGAAAATAATGTCCCAAATTCTAAATAAAAGTATACATATTATATTCATGTTCTGCATAGCTACCAGGATGGGAACACTATGTCAGTTCTCTAAGAAGAGTCCAGTTTTTCTATAATCAAAATTACCAACTTCATTCTGTTCATTTATAGGACAAACAATAATAAAATTAATATATCAAATTATAAGACTATAATTTATGAAAGATAAAAATTTTATTTACAGTAAGTTAAAAAAAAAAACCCTAACCTCTTTTTATATTAAGATACAGAAGAGAAATTCCTGTCTTGCTTTTTTTTTTTTTTTTTGCTAGAGGTGGAAGCAGTCTGGAACATTCCATGTAGCCACATCAGATGGCAATACAAATGCTAATCGCCCTGGTTAATTTTGACAACATAACCCTGGTCTAGTTCTAACTAAATCAATGAAGACATTAAAAGATGCACATGGAATCTTAAATTAAATAATCTTTAGAAAAATCAGTATATAATAAATGATTTAATTTAATCAGACTAAAGATTTAGGAATTTGAGATCAAAATTTTTAAACCATATCCATATGACAGCCATTATGTTTCTTTACAGAAACTTTTTCTTTTTAACCAAACTTTAAAAATTCAGATTGGTAACAGCTTATTCTTCATCCCCCAAATTGTATCAAATTTCCCCTCTGGCATTAGAGTCACATGTGCAATCCACAAAGATACCAACTGTTACACTAAATGCCATAATTTCTTCTCCGTAGTAAGAAGACATCGGAGCATAGATATCAGTGTGTTTAAGTTTACAAATTATCCTGAGTATAATTAAATCACATGAAAGTAGGAATAGAAGCTAACTATTTCTTATACCACAATAAATCTTTTATTCTGCTAAGAAATTTGACAAATTAAAGTTTAAAGAGTTATCTTTCTATGCTCCATCTTGCTAAAATAAATTTCCAAGGAAACTTCTTTCTGGTCTACAAAACCAACCAAACCACCCCTCAGAGGAATAGTAAGTGCAGTAGCAAAACCAAAAACTACCTTTTAACACTGCTTACAACACTTCCAATTATTTATCTGGGTTTTAAAATTCTAATCACGTGCAACCTGCACACGAAAAGTATTTAATGCAATTGTGCTTCATACCAAAGCAGAGACAAATTTACTTTGTAATTATATCTCATCTGTTGTACAAAAGAGAGAAACAGTCCATGTATGAAGCAGGCTATTGATTGAGAATTACTGACTACTGAATTCATTAGAAAGCAGATAGCTTAAAAAGTAATTTTAGTTTTCTAACAAATTATTTCTTATTGAGCTAAAAGAAAGATGTATACATTAAAATTTTAAAGGAAAGCTTTTTAGAGATACTCTTTTTAAAAATCTAAATGCTTTATGCATCTCTGTACCTTCTGAATACATCAGTAAAACAAAGTCCCTACACCTTGCCTGGAGCCAAGCGACTCCTTTACAGATTGATAAACTGTCTAGATGGGGCTTCATTAGCACAATCCCAAACCAATTTATAGCAAACAAAATTTTGATTTCCTGTTTGCTTCCCTTATTTTTATGTAGTATCAAGTACACGACTTAAAGTAACAGTGGAGTCTGTCTTTTAATGCATATATATGGGGTGGAATCAAAGTCACCAATATTAGATGGTTTCTACCTACAAAATGACAAGTTCATATAATTCAACCTCCTATTTTCCCTTATCTGGATAATAATTGCACTCTTCTTGTTAGGTAACTGCTCCAGAAAAGCCCCTTCCCCAGAAAGCCCCTTCCTGCTTTCAAATAGACCAAAACTAGCTGTCTCACCTTAAAGTTACAGCTCCTTCAAAAAGGAGTTGCCCGTTAAACACCTTATCTCCCAATCATAAAACCTGCCTCATCTCCCTGTCCCAATTACCCACTGAAAATGTCAAACTTATGGCCTGCCCCTAATGGCTCTTCCTACCAGAGCAGTAACTCCTTACTGGCTAGTCTACCATCCCATCACCATTCTGAGACTTCCCCTAGCTGAACCTATATAAGGGGGCACTTTCCTTTCAGTCCCTCCTCCTCTCCTCTCTCTCCTCCTCTCTCTCCCCTTCTCTCTTCTCTCCTCCCTCCTCCTTGGTGCCGCTCTCCAGCATCCCTCCCTCTCCAATGAAGACCTTTCCTACAAGCTTTGGTGGTCTGTGAGGTCTCTGCCGGTCGAGTGCTGCACTCTCACTTCTATCGTTCTGTTTTGTAGCACAACTGTTAAATGTCACATTTGTTATATGGACTTGTCCTCTCAAAGTCCCACGTACCCCATGTTCCCTGAGTTAGAGTTCTGTAATGTAGATTAATTGACTTTGGCAATGGATCACCAATGGCCTGGATCACCATGGAAGGACAGATATCCTGTTGCCTGTACGCCTCTGTGACAGCCAGTGTATGTTCAGTGGCAGTCATGGCCACCTCCACAGCACTGGTGGAGGTGGAGACTGTCTGGATTCCTCAGGGCACCAGGCTTTGCAAAGCCTGGCAAGCAGAGAGTGAATCCCAAAAAGTGGACCAACATTTTTAATAATCTGTACTGTTTTCTAGGTAAGGCTTGCTCAGTTTGACTCTACCTCACAAGGAGGCAACACAGCTCACAAACCACCTTTCTCTTGCTCCCTCTCAGTATAGGGAGAAAAACCCAAGTGAGTTTCAACTTGCACTTTGAGTGATTCACTGAATATAAATGTATTGAATACCTACTACAAACCAAGCAGTGAGGTACAATTTAAGATGTCTAGTTAATTTCTAACTCCATTAAGTAAGTTATTAATGCAAGAATGCTGATAGGAGTATTTTATAAACAATTGCAAGTATTAGAAATACTTCTGAATTTCAAGATAATCCATCAAGAGAGATTAACAAAGGGAAGTAGCTGCTTTTCCTATAGCTTCCAAGGAGAAGACTAGTTTAGTTTAGCACCTCTGAAAGACAAATAACACAGTAGGGAATGGTGTCCCAAGACAGCAGTTGAAACGTCCCCTGGTGGCATCTTCCATAGAGGAGGCAGCGAGCCCGGCTTAGGTTGAGCTCAGGGTTCTTTGCTGGAGCTGCTCCCCCTTGTGGCCATTCAGGTACATTGTAAAGGTGACTTGCATGAGGTTCTTTTTGGACTAAAATGTCAGGCTGCTCAGACCACATTTTATCCCCTCCCCAATAAATACTTAAATTTAAAAAAAAAACTTACTGTGGTAGAATCAAAAGAACAGATATCCACAACAGGGGGAGTAGAGCTCTGCATATCGATTACCTCAAGCTTTGGATTAATCTGTGTGTACACATAAGAAAAGTTAGTATGAGATTTTTATAAGATGAGAAACCAAATGCTATTGGTAAAATCCTAGAGGACACTTCCTAATAAATTCTAAAATTAAAATATATTGGTATATCTTTAATGTGGACACTAAAATTTTTAGTAAAATATGAGCCTAACCAATCCCATCAATGTAAAAATCGTTATGACAAAGTTGAATTTATCCAAGAAATAAAAGGACTGTTTTCATTATAGAAAACCAATAAAATTTATCTGCAGAAGGATATTAAAAATAAAATAAAACAACCCACCTCAAAAGATGCAGAAAAAAATCCTAGCCAGTTCAGTAACATAAGAAAAGGAAATAAAAGATGTTAAGATGTAAGAATTAGAAAGAAAGAAATAACATTGTCATTCATATGTAATATAATTATCTATTAAGAAATCCCAAGAGAATATATTGCTAAATAATTAGAATAAGAAAGAAAACTTAATAAGATTTCCAGATCCAAAATCAATATGCAAAAGCAAATACATTTCTGCATTCTAGCACACAATTAGGAAATATAAATTTTTAAAAGACACTATTTATAATACTCTAAACGTTTTCTATTTTTATTTTTTTTGAGACAGAGTTTTACTCTGTCACCCTTGGTAGCATGCCATGGCATCACAGCTCACAGAAACCTTAAACTGTTGGGCTCAAGTGATTCTCTTGCCTCAGCCTCCCAAATAACTGGGACTACAGGTGTCCGTCACAATGCCTGGCTATTTTTAGAGACAGGGTCATGCTCTTGCTCAGGCTGGTCTCAAACCAGTGAGCTCAGGCAATCCAGCCGCCTTGGCCTCCCAGAGTGCTAGGATTATAGGTATGAGCCACCGTGCCTGGCCCTCTCTGAAAAATTTTTAAATACATCAGAATAAACATACGAAGATGTTTAAGACCTTACAGGAAACAAAGCATGTTATTAAATAAGGCTCAAATAAATAGAAAACTATATAATAAGGAGCCAAGAAGCAGAGTGCTATATATATATATATGAAAAATAAATATAAAAGAAAAATAACAACACAAACAGCATAGGAAAGATCATCTATAGTTGAAAAACTGTCTCATTATGTAGATTCCTGTCTGATCCTATATACAGAGATGGGCATTTAGAAACCTAAATGTTATATTAAAACTCTATAAAGTTAATAGAAGTATATAAGAATATCTTCGCAAACAGAGGCTGAAAAAATTATCTTAAACAAATATGGCAAAAGCAAAACCATGAGGCAAAACAAAATAAAACAAAACCCCCCAAACTGGTGTATCTAATGACACCAAAAGTCAGGATTTCTGTTTAACAACGGGCACAAAGTTAACAATCAGATGACGGAACAGGAGGAGATATTACGATGTTGAAAACAGAAAAGGCCACTAAACCTATAAATCAATGTGAAAAGGGCAGCAACACCGACCTAAATTATAGAAATGAAGAACCCAATAATCAGCATATGAAAAGGTGTTTATAAACCTTAGTAAAGACAAAAGTAAAAACAACACAAACTACCACTTACTGCGTATTAGGCTGGAAAAACTGGAAAGCTCGATGATGCCAACATTGTTTAAAGCAGAATTGTCAGCACTGTTTGCAATGGCCAAAAAACAATTACAAATACCCCAAACGTTTATTAACAATAAAAGAGACTGTGGGAATTATCACTGTGATAAATTCATTAGAAAACCATAGAGCAGGGGAGGTGAATGAGCTATCACTGTGTTCAACAGCATCTGAATGTATCAACTCAGGATTTTATTTTTTATTATTTTTTAAAATTTCAGTTTAATGTGAGGGTGAACTCAAGATTTTATTGTAAAACAAAAAAGTAGTTTGAGGGCAGTGGCTCCTGCCTATAATCCTAGCACTTTGGGAGGCTGAGGAAGATTGCCTGAGGTCGGGAGTTCAAGACCAGCCTCAGTAATATAGTGAGACCTCATCTCCACAAAATATACAAAAACCTAGACAGAGATGGTATGTGTGCCTATAGTCTCAGCTTCCTGGGAGGCTGAGTGGGGAGACTGCTTGAGCCCACGAGTTTAAGGTTCAGTGAATTATAATTGCACCCCTGCACTCCAGCCTAGGTGACTGAGTAAGACCCTGTCTCTAAAAAACTTAAGCAATGAAAACAAAAGTTACAAAAGATATTCAACGATTCCATTTATGTTAAGTTCAAAATCATTTGAAACTAAGTAATATTTAATCAAGTACATATACTAAAATTACAAAGAAAAGCAAGAGCAAGGGAATTATTACTTAGAGCGGTAACTAGCTTGGAGGGAGGTGTTCAAAATTCAAAAAGATTCCCCCCAAATTCAAACATCATGAACATGAAGAAGTCAGTCAAGGACAACACAGACAGCAGAACTTTCTATGAGACGATCAGTGCTGACAAGAAGGGTATCAAAGAACCTCAAAGAAGAAAGTGGGCACTCAGCTAGTGAGAAAGGGTTCCTAGGCAGGAAACAGCTTACAATGGCTCCTTAAAAAGAGGTCTAGAAAATAAAAACAGAGGTGAGTTAGAGAGCATCCCTCAGCATAGCAGAACGCTGACATGATACTTTCACACAGGGGTAGAAAGAAGAGACTGAGAGGTTGGCAAGAGACAAATGGTGAAGGGCGAAGGGATTTGGCAAAGCAGAAAAAAAAATTAGAGGCTAAAATGTGCTTTAGAAAGAGAAATCTGACAGAGACACGCCAAGTATCAAGAATAAATTAGGGAGGGAAGTGAGGACCCCACAGCAACAGTCAGGCTGAGCTATGATCAGAGGACTGCAATGGTTTTGAAAGCACTTAGCACGCTTGATGGGCATAGCTCTAGTTTTAGAAATGTAAGAACACTTTATAATGACCCAGCCAGTGTGTTAAAGGGTGATGTGCACACCCCTAGTAATTGCCTAGTATTACAGAGGGATACCCTGCAGGAGAACGAGCTGTCAGCTCAGCCGCCAAAACCTTTGCAGAGAAGCCTCCTCCAGGTAGCTCTGAGTCTGGAGTTGAGGCAAAGATAAGAGCTGAGGGTGACCGGTTTTCCCTTCAGTCCCAGGCTTGCTGTCCAAAGAGACTGTTTGCAGACATTTCATTCTCTCTTATCTACTGCCACCTAGTGTAGATAGGAAATTGTTTACCTATGAAAATGCAATCTGCTTTCTCCATTTGAAACTGGAATTGCTCAGAAAAAATTAATCACATGGAAAGAATCAGCACCTGTCATAGAAAAATTCCTGCCCTTCTACAAGGTGGAAAACTCTGATGTAACTAACAGTATTTTACTGCATTGTGGCACAATCTGCTCCCATATAAATTAAATAGAGCCAGAAATTCTTAGTAAGTGAATGCCTACAGTCCTCTCTATGAAGAAAATGTGCCGAGAGGGTGACCCGGTTAGATTCTTTGCTAGTTCACCTCCAGGAATACTAGTAGTACCTTCTAGCTCCTGAGTTTTATTAAAGGGAAGAGCACTTTAGGAATCAAAGTCGCCTCGAAATGGAGCGGGCTGCCTTCCAAGAGGCGGAGTTCTCCATGGCTGAACTAGGATATATAACTGGGATTCATGAAGGAGGAACAGGTCAGAGGCACCCTCACACCTCCCACTTTGAGGTTCTGTGTGTCAGTCACACCGAGAGGTCCACAAACGTGAACACCTCTGCTGATGAACTCCATGCGCCTTCACTGGACTACAAGCTCCCAAAGGGCAAGAAGCTGGACCTTCACTGGACTACAAGCTCCCAAAGGGCAAGAAGCTGGACCTTCACTGGACT
>NW_003852402.1:30016049-30027665 GCF_000181295.1 Otolemur garnettii | reverse complement strand
ACTACAAGCTCCCAAAGGGCAAGAAGCTGGACCTTCACTGGACTACAAGCTCCCAAAGGGCAAGAAGCTGGACCTTCACTGGACTACAAGCTCCCGAAGGGCAAGAAGTCTGCCCACCTTGGCCGTTGCCGCATATGCCAAAGCTAGCAGAACATTCCACACACAGATACTTTAATATCTGTTAACAAGACAAAATTTGCCTATGGCTCAAAGGAGTAGGGCACTGGCCCCATACGCCGGAGGTGGCAGGTTCAAACCCAGCCCTGGCCAAAAACTGCCAAAAAAAAAAAAAAAAAAGGACAAAATTTAATTTTGATTATATTGAAGCATTTCACAACAGTGTTTAAAAAATACAGAATGGAGCCGAGTCCCTGGGTTGAAATCCCAGAGCTGCCTTCTACTACCTTTAATGTTTAACTAACGTACGTAAGCTTCAGAATCCCCTGGGGATAAAAACGTCACTTACTTCTTAGAGATTTTAGGAATATTAAATAACTCAATTTGTGTCAAGCGCTTATAACACAGTATGTGTTAGCTTTTATTATCATCATTATTATTATTACCAGGAAAAGTCTGACGATCACTGAGGCCTAAAACAGTATAAATGTGACCCAAAGCCAGAACTGAAATGTGAAATAGGTAGGCGAGGGGTCGTTCTTAAAAAATCATAAATGGGGGTATTTTTAACGTTATTAGATCGTTGAAATAAAACCCCAATCTGAGACTTGAAGATTGTAAATCAGTCACTTGTAGTTTTCAACAGTGAATCCTGGTGGTTCAGGATGAAACCATAAATAATAGCATGTAAATATGTGGTGAAGTTATAGGACATTTTTCTTCCTGCTGAGTATCACACAGGATTTCCATATGCAATTTATAGATGAAAGCAATCTCAAGTGGTCACAATAAAACTGAAAGCCACCAGAACAATTCTGTTAGCAATAAATTCTTAACCAATCATAATCCCTTCTTAACAATATTCTCCAGTTCTTCTTGAAGAAATAGTTCAGTGCCTCGCTGCCACCAAGATCTGTCACCATCCCTTGAAATGGTTCTACTGTCTTCCCACCAAAATATGCGAAAGAGAAGAGGGCTGCTTAGGAGAGAAGTGTCATGTACACACGTCCAATCTCCCCTTCAGGAAGGAGGACAGCACAGTTTGGCTCATGACCGTCTGAAGAAGATGAAGCCAGCGTGAACTAGTGACGTGCCACAGCGTCGTGGGTTCTGATGCCTTGTGTGGAAATCAGGCTTCTTTTCCACCAAAAAGATAAAGGAAAGGCATCGTTCTCATGTTGCTGATTAGATGGAGTGCCGAGGCCAGCCGGGCTACAAACCATCTGCAGTTAGACCAGTGGGAAGAACACCTGACGGGCTGCGGCATCCAGCAGAGATGTGATGTTTCCGCCCTCTTCATGTGGCCTTCCTCTCTGATTTACTCTACAAGCAACCTGGCCATGGCCCCCCCTATGTTGTAGTAATTAGTAATTTATATATTTAGTCACTGGCATCCTGAGGACTGGAATGGCTGGGTTTTGAAAAATGCCAAACAGTTTTTTCCCGGTAGAATGATATTGTATAATTCAGATGATCCTCGTAAGAAACATAATAAAATACAAATCACGGAATTGCTGTCTTGCCTCAAACTCAGCATGAAATACTCGTGGTTACAGCAAAAAGAGAACCTTAGAGAAGGAAATGAATTTCTCCACTTACATACTGTTTATTCCACATATTTTAAAAATACCTATTTCTTTTTCTTTCTTTCTTTTTTTTTTTTGAGACAGTACACAGTCTCATTCTGTCGCCCTGGATAGAGTGCCATGGCGTCACAGCTCACAGCAACCTCTAACTCTTGGGCTTAAGTGATTCTCTTGCCTCAGCCTCCCAAGTAGCTGGGACTACAGGTGCCCGCCAAACACCCGGCTATTTTCTGTTGCAGTTGTCATTGTTGTTTAGCAGGCCCCAGCCGGGCTAGAACCCGCCACCTTCTATACTCACTGAGCTATGGGTACTGAGCCAATAATCATGGATACTGACCTCAAAACAGGTTTTCTAATTTTTAAGTATTTCCAAAGTAACATATGTAAGCTCACTTTGCCTAAGGCTTTAAAAAAGAAATTTGATCTACTCAATTTAGTATCTCAAGGTGAAATTTACTATTCATAAATAAATACAAAACAACTTCTATTCTGACACATGCTAATCCATTCTAGGTTAAAGTTTTAAATTAAGTAGTCTCTTGGTTCTGTTTTGAAATAGTCTTTAAAGCACATTTGGTACTTAGCAATTATTTATTCATAATACTAAAGATGGTCTCTGTCGAGAAAATTTTATGTTTGGCTTATTATAGGAGATTTTTAAAGAAAAAAATAAACAATTGGTTGCTCATTTGCAGGATCCTATCACTTCTCTGGCATTTTATATCACAGAGTATAAAAGTATTTTACAAAAATGGGCACACTGCATACCTAATTTAATGCACTATGTGTGCTTACAGATAATTTAAACTGTGTACAGAGAAGCCGACTTCCTTGAGGCCACAAAAACAATTTCAGTCACAAGCACAATATTCTGTAGAGTATAACTGCACACTAATTCCATGATGAAAAGTCAGTTTTGAATAGAATTTTTAAGTATAAATGTGAAAAATACACAGTTGAGAGGGGCTGTGTGTGGCCGGGATCATCCTGACCTAGCAATACAAAGCACCCTGGCAGGTTTATGGGTGTCTGGCTGTCCCGTCAGGGTGGAGCTACTCAGACAACTCGCTGACATTTTAAGGAAAGTCTGACACTCTTAATAGACTGGGGCTGACAGTAAATCACAGAAAAAATGGCTTGAGTCTCCCTGCTGGGGTAGTGTGGGGTCAGAGTAACGTCACCTCATGAAGTACGGAGTACAGAGTCCCGGCTCACCCTACAAGCTCTGACACACTGCACTGGAGCAAGGTGGCTGAGTGGGTGACAGGGCAGGGGGGCATCTTCCTCCTGACCAGGCCCAGCAAGCCACAGAGATGCTTGAATAAGACCACTTGGGCAATGCAAGGAGGGAATACTCCAGTTAAACCAAAATAAACTTTTTTTTTTTTTTTTGTGGTTTTTGGCCGGGGCCAGGTTTGAACCCACCACCTCTGGTATATGGGGCCAGCGCCCTGCTCCTTCGAGCCGTAGGCGTCACCCTTAACATATATTTTACCTGAACTTATGTGATCACAGGAGACAAATAAACACACCTATAATTATAGAAACCAAAGAAAAAAATGTAAAAAACAAATTATATCACACTCCTCCTCTCAAGAAATAAAGAGAAAAACTGGCGATATAGTAAGTAGCATGAAGAAGGAATAAACCACAATAATTTAAAAAATTCAGAGGAACAGGCACAAGTGACTTCTGGTATCAGATCTTGGAAGAGAAAAGGGCTTAAGAATCATACAAAATTGCAAGAAATAGGTTAACACCACCTAAGTATCCAGCAAAGACGCCTTTTTTTTTTTTTTGCAGTTTTTGGCTGGGGCTGGGTTTGAACCCGCCACCTCCAGCATATGGGGCCGGCGCCTTACTCCCTTGAGCCACAGATGCCACCCCAAAGATGCATTTCTCTTTGAAGAGTAGAACATCTAAATCTATAGCATCAAAAGAACTTGTGAAAAAAAAAAAAAGAGCCTACAGCTCAATAGATAATTACATATTCAAATATACGAGTGGGTAAGCAATACACTGGTCTCAATTGTTAGATTTAATACTTGAAGATTTCTTTCCTTTACCTAAGATCTTTTTTTTTTGTTTTTGGCTATAAAAGGGTTTTAAGATGCCTATTTTCAAATGTTACAAAAATTCTTGCCATTCAGCCCTGTTATGACAGCCATCACCTGACTTCCCTGATGTGCCTAGAACATGAAACCAGTTCAGACTTTACGTTTATCAGACGCGTTAGATTTAATTTCTGATTTCCTGTTATTAGCAACAGGATTTTCTAGTTTATTTATGGGTCTTCCAGGAACAAATGTAAGTAAGAGGCGTCAACGCCATCACTCACTAAGATATGTGTATAGTTTCATTAGTGAAAACAATTGACGGTTTCTTAAAGTGCTGCTGTTTTAAGGCAGGACTAGGCTTTATATAATTTAGTATAATTTCAAGCACCTAGTTGGCTAAAATGTATGCAGAACGTAGGACAAACAGACACAAAATACTCACTTCGACAGTCTCAATCTTTCCCTCGTGGGGGTGTGGTGTTCTTGGGTAGATGTCAAGGAGATGTGGTGGTGAATCAAAATGTAATCTTTTGAGATTTCTTTTATTAAGATCTTTAGAAGGCAAGTCATCGAAGTTAGTCCTCCATAATAAGACCTATAAAGAGTCAGTGATAGTGGCACTTAAAGTGACTTGCATGTGTAAGCAACAGAACTGATTTTTGAAAAAAAAAAAAAAAATATATATATATATATATATATACAGAGTTACCCCCCAAAGTAATTAGAAAACCTAGAGATTTATTTCAGAAAGTTTACTATTTGTGAATCTTTTAGGCATGGTGGGGGAGAGATTTAACATTTTGAATTGCCTTCAAAACTTTAAGTTTAAAGTTTAAAATTCACACTAAGAAAATATCCTCAGCTAGGCGCTTGTAGCTCAGTGGGTAGTGCGCCAGCCACATACACAGGAGCTGGCGGGTTCGAACCCTGCTAAATAACAAATGACAACTATAACAAAAAAATAGCCAGGCATTGTGGCGGGCACCTGTAGTCTCAGCTATTTGGGAGGCTGAGGCAAGAGAATCGTTTAAGCCTAAGAGTTTGAGGTTGCTGTGAGCTGTCACACCATGGCATTCTACCAAGGGGCAACATAGTGAGACTCTGCTTCAAAAAAAAGAAAGAAAATATCCTTGTTATAATTCCTTGTGGTGTTAAAATAATAGACAAAAATCTTGTTATCTTAAAATCCTTTGTCTTCTCTCAAAGCTCAAAAGCATGTTTTCGGCTTGATCATCCACTTTACTCAATAAATCTGACTTCAAATGATATTGGATCATTTCAAGTAAATGCTTCTCCACTACATAAATGATTTATATTCATTGTCCTTAAGAAGTTTTAACATTTGTAGAAACAAGACATACAGACGAAGGACGAGGCCTAATTTAGGCAGAAGGCTATATCCTTACTGAAAGTTGGCATTCAGCAAATGTCAGGTACATATATAATTAAGCGTAAGAATGAGCAAAAGAAAATAACTATCTGAGTTTTCCAAATTTACCAGAATTAGTACTATTTCAGCTACGAGATAGACTTCATGGCACTAAATTATAATATAAACTTACCAGTAATAATCCTAATATTCAAATTAATCAGTTATAAAAAATATAAGCTGAAGTCAAGGATTCTTTTATCTAAATCAAATCAGAGAGAGAGCTAAAAGATATACAGACCTGTGTGTCTGCACCTCCTGATGCAAACAGCTCTCCTCCTTTTGAAAATGAAACAGTAAACACCGGTCCCTAAGAAATAAAGAGAGATAAAAGATAAAAACACCAGATAATACTTTCAGTGGCCAAGAGCATTATAAATACCAACTTTCACACTTAGACAGTAAGTCTGATACAACATATCCAGTTAGTAGCAGCTAATGGAGGTAGAAAACATATAACCAAAGAGCCAGAGCAACTCTATTAAAACACAAATCAATGATGCTAAAAACAGAAATTCTAAAATTTAATAATAACCCCTTTCTTCTTAAAAAAAATAAAAACAACAACAACAACTTGTACACGTGTAAGTCGTAAGAATTGCTGTCAAAATTTTCTGGCTTTGGCTCAGCACTTGTAGCTCAAGCAGCTAGGGTGCCAGCCCCATACACCCGGAGCTGGCAGGCTGGAATTCAGCCCAGGCCCGCCAAACAATGACGTTTACAACCAGAAAAATAGCCAGGTGTTGTGGCAGGTGCCTGTGGTCCCAGCTACTGGGGAGGCAGAGGCAGAAGACTACTTAAAGCCCAGGAGTTGGAGGTTGCTGTTGCTGTGAGCTGTGATGTCACAGCACTCTACTGAGGGTGACTCAAAAAATTTTTTTCTTTCTGGCTTTGGACTCTGTATTCAACCAGAAACCAGATGATAAATAAGCAGGTGAGGCTAGAGAACAAAGGACATTTCCCGGCCACAACAGGCTGCACTGACTCTCCCTTCACATAGGCAACAGTTAATCACTAGGAGCTGTAAGAGCAGGGGACAAACACAGGTGGGAGGAGGGCGTGACTGATGAAAATCAGTATCAATTGTGAGAGTGACAACCTGCAGGAAGAATGACGGCTGCAGGTCATTATCTAGGTGAGGGGTAATAGGACTCAACACCGAGCCATTACTGCAGAGTCGGACAGGAAGCCTATCCTCACGGGCAATGTTTTAGTCAAAATAAGAATAACTGCCTTAAAAATACGAATGTATTCTGTTTGTTTTTAATATGTCCTTAATCTACACATGACAAGTGTTGGAGAAAACAGCTCATATTTCCCAAGTAGGCCATCCCACAGATTTGGGTTATCATAGCTTCGTGAATACCTCCATCAGCAGACTACAAAAAAGTCCATCTTTTTTTTTCTTATTTTATTATTATTTTTGAGACAGAGTCTCACTACGTTGCCCTTGGTAGACTGCCATGGTATCACAGCTCACAGCAACCTTCAACTCCTAGGCTTAGGCAATTCTTTTGCCTTAGCCTTCTGAGTAGCTGGGGCTACAGGTGCCCGCCACAAAGCCCAGCTATTTTTTGTTACAGTTGGCTACAGCCGGGTTCGAACTGCCACCCTCAGTATATGGGGCCGGTGCCCTACCCACTGAGCCACAGGTGCCACCCGAAAAATTCCATCTTCATGTAGAGTGTTCTGCTAAAATACTGTGCTTATCTTTTTCCCTATTATTTTATATTTCTTTCACGGGTATTTCAATCCTTGGCCGCTTTTACTGGTTGTGTTTATTTTTCCTAATCTGTGGAGACGCATATAGCTGAGCTGGTTAGTGTTTATTTCTGCTTCACCCTAATGCTTCTGCAGAATAAATGATAAAACAAAGCAGGAAGCCAGGCAGGGTATATGAAAGTAGGAAGAACTAGCTCAGCACCTGTAGCACAAGCCGCTAAGGCGCCAGCCACATACACCTGAGCTGGTGGGTTCGAATCCAGCCTGGGCCTGCCAAACAATGATGGCTGCAACCTAAAAATAGCCAGGTTTTGTGGTGGTCACCTGTAGTCCCAGCTACTTGGGAGGCAGAGGCAGGAGAATCACTTGAGCCCAGGAGTTGGAGGTTGCTGTGAGCTGTGATGCCACAGCACTCTACCCAGGGGGACAGCTTGAGGCTCTGTCTCCAAAAAAAAAAAAAAAAAAGTAAGTAGAAAGAACCCGTTTTCTTCCAGACCACAAAGTTCATTCTATTTCTAGATACAAATAGCTTATACTAGGCTAAAAGGAAGTACCTAGTACATCTAAAAAGACAAAAAAACAACAGCAAAGAAGAGGATGCATGCTAAAAAATGAGAGAAGCCTAAATATTTACCCAGAAGGGAGGAAAAGTTTATACACGTCAAAAATTTCCCTGTAATGCATTACATGCTGGGCTCAAGAAATAGCCTCCCTCTTCCCCCATTAGTTCTAAATCATTTGAGAAATACGATATGAGAATAAGGGGTATGAGAACCAAAATATCACTTTTCTTAAAGACAAATGCTTGTTCTCTCAAAAAGAGAATGTGGCTTTTATTTGTAAGGCAATGGGGTTTCTAGAACTGATGTGAGGAGTCAGGTGTGACCACCAAGTCACAGGCAACACTAGACCAGGGCAGGTCTCTCCACAACAGGATCAGAGGTAAATAGCAAGTCACTCTCCAGGGCAGGAGAGTAGACGGGCATCGGGCTGTGCTTGCCAAACTTCTCCTAAACTCAGCAACGAGATCAGGGGAAGCGGTGAGCCAGTGGCATAAGAGGCAAAGGTGTCAGAGATGGCAAGAGAGTCTCCAAATGAAAGAAAGCTCAGAAACGGTGAATACACTTCACCACAGTAGTGGAGGAGTCGTTTAATGTCCACTGAAAGATACACATCGATTTTGACAAAAATTGCAATAAACAACATTTCTAAGAGTTGCTTCCAGAGTACAAAAACAGCCTTGGAAGTAAAAAATTTTTGTGATAGCAGCAATGTATGTGTGCTGTCTCTGGAAAAATAATAAAGGCATTTAATAAACGGATCAAAACTTTCCAATACGTAGTATTTTATAGTTTTAATATTAGTACATATAAAAAGCAAAAACCGTGGTGTTAATACCGTATGTCCTTGAAGTGTATATATGAGCCTTCCTTCTAAGAGATCCAGAATCTTCAGTGTACCATCGGAAGCAGCAGAGATGAGGAAGTTGCCCGAAGGATGGAACGATAGATAATTAACTCCACCGCTGTGAACTGATTTATAGAAAATAAAAATAAAAAGTTCAGACAACAATTTTTAATTTTAAAGATATCCCTTTTGCCACGTTAGCAACATGAGGTTGAAAACAAGAGTCAATTACAACCACACTCCCACAACACCAAAATTCTATACATGCATAGTTCATTAAACGAGTAAGTATTTTGGCATCTTACAGCATTAAGCTTCCAACTAGTGAGACAGAATAACTAAAAACCAAGACCATGTCATGGAAAAATAATCTTAATCACAAAAACCATAAAGTCTTGTGTATATTACCAATATAACCAATAACCAACAGGTGATTACTACTGGCTCAGCTCATATAAGGCACAGAAACTGGACTCAAATTAAAGTTAATAACCAAGTAGTGGCTTGGGATTCAGGGGTGAGGAATGTGGAGTATATTCTCATACAGGAGAATTTGTTTCTGGACACCATCCTTCCAACAGGAGGCAACATAACACAGTAATGAGAAGTTTGTTCCATACACTTGTCAGCAGGAAGACCTCCCTCTCAGGTCTACCCATTATTTGAGCAAGTTATTTTTCTCTTTAAGCCTCAATTTCCTTATCTTTAAAATGGGGGCAACAATGATATTTCTCAGGAATGTCGTGAAGATTTGGCATAGGGTCTGCTACGTGTTAAGTAAGTACTGGATAAGTGACAGCTATTTATGCGAAAGAGTAATGTAGATTTAATATAAATTCAATATGAACCAATAACACCAAGTCACTTCCCTTTCAGCTTCAATACGTAGGCATAGCAAGAAGTTGTTTGTATCAGTTATAACGCCTGTTTGTGCTCATTGAACTCCCTATGATTCAGAACTCAGAGTCATTCCTTTTTTTTTTTTTGCAGTTTTTTTGGCCAGGGCTGAGCTCGAATCCACCCCCCCTGCAATATGGGGCCTGTGCCCTACTCCTTGAGCCACAGGCACCACCCGACTCAGAGTCATTCCTGACTTCTCACTCAGTGCAGCTAATCAGAGTTTGAAGATCTCATCATACCTTATTTTTTTTTTTCCAGCCCTAGTATCATTTTTAAGGTCTCTTCACCTCCCTCTTCCCTGAAGCTTCTCAGATCCTGCTGTTGATGGGAGCCAATTTCTCTAGCCAGTTCAGAAGCAGCCAGGCCCCTCATGAAGAGGCCAGAACACACTGAGGAGGAGCCCAGGGGCTTCCCAGAGGAGCTCATTCAATAGTTGAATTTTTTTTTTTTTTTTTTGGATAGGGAAATTATTACCTTGATAATGCTGGAGCAATTTGTTCAATCTTATATCCCAAATTTTCACGGTTTGATCAGAACCTGCCGAAGCTATGCATGTACCATTAGGGTTAAAATCCACATAATTTGCGAATCTAGGAAAAAAGAATAAGATGGTCTAATATTTTGATTTCTTTACATGCATATCTTCACTTAAATTGTTACCGTTAAATGCCTCCTCAGCAATCTAACCCACATAAACGAACAGACAGAGCACTTACCCCACGGAGTCTGAGAAGTTATTAACACACTGCTTGTTTGTGGTGTCCCAGATTTTAATAGTTTTGTCCTCACTACATGAAACAATTAATCGTCCATCAGGTGAAAATCTGGAAAGCAGAAGAAAGAAGACTGTATTTGTGAAAGTTTCCTGGCAAACACCACCCTCACCTCCACCCTACAAGTCGGGCTGTAGAGTAAACGCTAAATGCCAGAGACCACTGTCAGCACACCGTGCAGAGACATCTCTCATGACAGACAACACTGACAGACCATTAAAAGCCCAACGTGTTTGATCAGGTCCCCAAAGTGAATCTTTCTAAAAGCAGTGTCTGAATGGTCTTAACTCAATAACTAAGAGAATGACATGAAGGTTATGTTAACCAGTTTGATGAGAGTATTTCAAAATGTATAGGAAAACAGCACACTGTACCCCATGATTGCATTAATGTACACAGTTATGCTATAAGAAATAAAAAATAAAATAAAATAAATAAATAAAGCCCAACACGTGCTGTGCAGACAGACCGATTTTCTTTTTTCCCTTGTATTCTCCTATTCCAAGAATTCAGTTGTTACGGCATCTGCTCTAGGACTGTGATTTAATTCTCCACTCCTGCCAAGCCAAGCACCTTGTATTTTTCAAAGTACTCTATTTCTTTCTTCTATGTCTGTCCTTTTCCAGCGTTCGCCGTGTGACCTAAGAAGGCCTTTATTACTCATCTCACCAAGCCTCCAGTGAAACTTTCTGCAAGGAAAATACTGGTATGTTGAGAATTAAAATTAAGTGACATCACCAACAAAATGACCTAACTGCCCAAGCCTGTCACTTCCTGGAGTGGCCAGGCCGGACGGCTCCAAAGGACCAAAAATGGGACAAGTCATTTATACAGCACAGAAGTCCCTTCTTGGACAGTCCTGCCGTCCACACACCCCATTAAGGAGCAAATGAGAAAAATCTCAGCCTTCTCGTCCTCTGCTTATAAGCTGTCTGTGCCTTTAAGAGTCTCTCTGGGTTGTTTTCTTTCTGGTCCTAAGTACCTTTGAAAGTTAGAAATGCAGAGCACCAACAAAAAGTGAAAACTAATTTTAGACCATTTGGAAACTCTGAATAGTGTTTCATTACTATTACTTTAGCAATAACAGAACCCCAAAAGGACAGATTGAGGTTACAGACCCAGTATGTTTCAATTTTATTTGTAGTTACTCTCTATGCCCAGAGTCAAGGTTATTACATGTCATCAGTTAAGGGTGGGGAATATAATTGAAGGCTTTACTTTTTGTTCTCCCCACCCTCATTCTTAAATAATTCTTCCTGGCAGAAACACTTTGAATCTGGTGAATTTACTATAAGAAATGAAAAGACACCCAGAAGCATAATGAAGTTTTATGTGAAATAATGTTTAAAAACTTAAAAAAAATCCTTGCAAGGAAAAATATTCATGCTGTTTATCCTGATTTTATAATAACAAGTAATATTTTATTAATCTTTTACTCCAGAAAATATGTAAAAAAGATTAATATTAAGGACAGCATTATAGAAATGCTCCAAATAGAGGAAACTTATTTTATATAGATTCCAGAGAAGAAAAATCTATGCAATACCCCCATGAAAATAAACTTTGCATAGTAACTATAAATAACTAATGCAAGGAATCAAATTATGTTTCTTTTTTTTTCTTTT
>NW_003852402.1:30011783-30015269 GCF_000181295.1 Otolemur garnettii | reverse complement strand
AAGGTTGCTGTGAGGTATGATGGCATGGCACTCTACCAAGGGTGACAAAGTGAGACTCTGCCTTAAGATAGAATGATCAGATAATAATAAAAAATAAAAATATTCACCCTATAACATTATTGACTAAACTCACCATCACATCATGATTGTACCCGCATCTATCGAGTACACCAAGTCCTAGAATGTTCTGAAGACATTAGTGAGAGCAACGCATTTAATCTTCAACCTATAACCCTATAAAACAGGTGCCTCTGTTTGCCTTGATTTACAGATGAATAAGCAGAGGCACACAACGCATCAGTAACTGCAAGAGTCACTGAGTCAGTAGAGAGAGGGGCTCAGAGTGGAGCCAGGAAGTCTATTCCCATAGCCAAACCTCTAAGCCACTTGCTTAAGTCTCTGGCCAAAAGGAAAGTGTATTCCACTGCCCACATTACTTAGAGCACTGGAAATTCTGTGGTTTCTACGTAAACAGAAAGTTCACAGTGGAGGGGAACCATGAGGCAGTGCTCATAGGACCATGCTTTACTAAAGATCTGTGTGTACTGCCACGGCTATCAGTAAAACGGGCATGGTCCCAGCCCTTGAGGAGTTTATGGGGAAGATATTCACATTTACTCAAACATTTACTGAGCACCTGCCTGTACCCGGCACTGGGCACTGCCCACTGCCCTGGGAAATAGGAATAGAGTTATGAATGAAACTGGTAAGATCTCTGCCCTCACAAGTCTTTCATTCTAAGAGGGAGGGCACACAAATAATATCATTTTAGAAGGAGATACACAAAGTTTATAACAAGAAAGCCACCAATTTGTCACCAGAAGCTCCATAGAAGAAACAGAATGTTAATGACACTTGCAGATAAGGAAATGCATAAAGACAGTTCTGAGTGGGAGGTTCTCAAGCCTGGGGCAAACTTCCCAGCTAAGAAGATAGGAACCTCAGATAAGTGTGTAGGTTTTAATAGGGAAGAACCTGGGGCCTGAGGCAAGGGATGTGTCTCTCTTCAACTTAACCCAAGGCAAGTAAGGGCACACAGGGTTAAATCCTTCCCCAGGCCCTGAAGACTACATCCTAATCCCTGCACATATGCTCTCTGAAATCTATTTTTTGCCTTTGGGGGCTGAAAGTGAGGATGATGGTTTGTATTTTCTCCCCTTCCCTTTCGTGTTGAATCAGATACATCAAAAAATAGGTTAATCCCGACAAACCGGGCTTATCTTGGCTGACTTTGATCTGGAAAGGTAAGTCCTTCATTGTCAGCACTCAAATAACATCTAACTGAACTATTATTAAATTGAAGAATGTAAAGAGGATGTAAAATCTCTACGAAGACATTAATAGGTTTCTGACTTTCTAATTCAGTTCTCCTCAACCACCTTTTAAAACGCCCAGAGTGTGTCACCAAGATGAATATCACGTTAGTCAGCGGTGACTGAAGGATCAGCAGACACGAACTGTCTGTAAGGCATTTGAGAAGTTAATGGAACTACTGTTGAATCCTTTACAATTCACTGGTACTCATTCAATAGAATGAGGAAATTATTGAACTTCTTTCTAGAAAAACTGACTCACAGATCCTCGAGAATACTGCAAATTATATAACAGGAATTCTTCAACTCGGAATCTATGGAGTCCCTGAAACTGTGGGTAACATTTTATGTCTATCATGCACAGCCACAGAGGGATTCATTCATTACAGAACCGGAGGATCCATGAAAAGTTTTAAAGTATTTTCGTGAGAAATCCAAATGTTCCTTTGAATATGTGTTATCCTTATTGATAGTCTATTAAAAAAACCGTATTTCTAGCCCTCGGGGCTCTGGGACCAAACAAGGTAGGCACTGTTTCAAGTTCCACAAGGAAAATCATTAGTAAGGTAAGTTAAGTAGGAACTCTGAAGCCTACTAGCTCTTTAACAAGATGAGGAAGCAATAAAAAGTCGTGGACATAAGACTGCCCAGTAAGTACAGAGTCCTGAATTCCAGGGAATCCTGCGATTGCCCAGCTAGGTAACCTTGTGAACCATCCTGTCCAGTGTTTCCTAGTTGTATAATGTGTAAGTCTGGATCATAATCAGTCCTACAATTTTCACAGACTCATTAAAAAAAAAAAAAAAAAACTTGCAGTCCCCAAGTTTGCTTTGATACAACGTGGTGTTTACAGACTGAAGGGGAAGTTTGAGGCAATAGCAAAATATTTATGCTTTTTTAACTATTGGTCAGTATTAGAAGAAAAACCACCTGATGACTATAGTAACAGGATTTGTTTCTGCAACAGTTGAGAGACAAAAAGCAGATGAAAAAGATAAAAAATTAAGTATACCATGAAACACGCTGACTATCTGTTGGGTCATTTACCACTTACGTGCCCAGACTTCACTCCTGGAATCTCCATCCGTAAGCATAACCGGCTACTGGGTGTCTCCTTTTGGATATCCGGCAGGCGCCTCCAACTCTGAACTTGTCCAGATAGGAACCCGCCGTCTTCCTTCCCAAACTCTTTTCCAGTGTTCTCTTTTCTCAGTGGAACTGTCTCTCAAGCCAGAAACCTAGGAGTCAGGCTTTGTCACCCAGGCTGGAGTGCAGTGGCTTCTTCATAGCTCTGCAACCTCAAATTTCTGGGTTCAACTTATCCTCCTGCTGCAGCCTCCCAAGTAGTTGGGACTACAGAAAGGCATTCACTTTCTGTGACCTCTTTTTCTAATCCTATCCCATTATCATCACGTTTTAATTACTATAGTTTTAACCTGTGTTTTGAGAGCTGATTGGACAAGTTTTTTCCAGTCTTTTTTCTCAATTTTTTCTTGGCTATTCTGCTGATTTATTGCATTCAAGTGCATTTTGAAATTACCTTGTTGGGTTTCACTAATTCCTTTGATAGAACTTTCAATTCGATCAACGGGAAGGTAACGGCTATCAAACCTACTCACCGCAGGTTTGATGATCAATCACATAACAGGGTAAGATACCTGAAGAAACTGTTCTTAGGCACTGCTCAAGACACAGCTGGCTTTTTGAGGACAGGGTATGTATGAGAGAGGAGTACGAAGAGCAGAAACCTCCAAAATTTTGTTTAGGAGGCTCCTCCAGTCTTTCCTCGTAGGGAGCTGCCCATGCACGGCGCAGCACGGGTTGGCAGACAACAACTCCTGGGAGGCTGCGAGCGGAACAAATCTTATGGAAATTACATAGTGCTGAGAGACGTTCGGGTTCTGACCAGACTTTGCTGAACATGCTCAGTATTCCGTTGAAACCTTAGAAAGGCCATTAATAGTACAGCCCATGAGTATCGACTCCTGTACATCTACCCCACATGGGCTAAATCCAAGCCTCAACAAATCTAGCTGGCCCAGCGGAAAGTTAATTTCTTACTACAACAAAGCTCAATATTCTTTTGAAAGTGACAGCATGGCCTATACCATCAAACATTTACGATGTTTGGGCATACAATCAAATCACAGGACACATAAAGGAAAGTGACAGC
>NW_003852402.1:30010138-30011228 GCF_000181295.1 Otolemur garnettii | reverse complement strand
CATAAAGGAAAGTGACAGCATGGTCCATACTCTCAGACATTTACTATGTCTGGGCATACAATCAAATCACAGGACACATAAAGGAAAGTGACAGCTTGGTCCATACTCTCAGACATCTACTATGTCTGGGCATACAATCAAATCACAGGACACATAAAGGAGCAGCAGGAAAGTTGATCCAGATACGGCACAGATGTTGGGATTAGGAGACAAAGACTGTAGAGCAGTTGTAAGTATGTTTATGGATTAAAGGAAAAGACGGCACCGTGAGCAACCCATCTAGGAATCACACCCGAGAAAAAGGTAAGCTTAACAGCAGACTGGACTGTGCAGAAGAAAAGACCAGTGAACTTGAGGAAAGGCCAGTTAAAACTACACAAGCTAAATGGAGGGAGGAAAAAAAAAACGATTGAAAAAGTGGGCAAAGACTCAACCTACTGCGGGACAATATCATGTGGTCAAGTGTAAATACGGAGTCTCAGAAAGAGTCAAGGAAGAAACTAGGGGAGAAAAATATAAGCAGAAAAGAAAAATGTTTTCCAGATATAATGAAAAATATCCATCCATAGATCCAAACAGTTTTAAAAAAATACAAGAAAATTATATACAGTCATATGTAAGCCCATCATGGTCAAACAAAAAATCTTAGAGCAGCAGACAAAGACAGTCACATTACATATAGGAGAATAAGATTAAAACAACTGTGGCGGTCACATAAAAACAATGGAAACCAGAAGATAACGGAATGATGTTTCAGTCCATTTGGGCTGCTGGGACAAAATACCAAACACTGGGTAGCATATAAATAGCAGAACTTTATTCCTCACAGCTCTGGAGGCTGAGAAGTCCAGCATCAAGGCTGAGAGGTTTGCGGTCTGGTGAGGGCCTGTCTCCTGGTTCACACAGATGGTGTCTCCTCGCTGTGCTCTCGCACGGTGGAGATCCGAGGCTCTCTGGGACCTCTTTTTTTTTTTTTTTTGCAGTTTTTGGCCAGGGCTGGGTTTGAGCCCACCACCTCCAGCATATGGGGCCAGTGCCCTACTCCTTTGAGCTACAGGTACCGCTCTGATGTTGATATTTTAATAGGGAT
>NW_003852402.1:30007021-30009926 GCF_000181295.1 Otolemur garnettii | reverse complement strand
AGGCGCCCGCCACAGCGCCTGGCCATTTTTTGGTTGCAGCCGTCATTGTTGTTTGGCGGGCCCCGGCTGGGGATTCGAACCCGCCACCTTAGCTGTATGTGGCTGGCGCCTTAGCCGCTTGAGCCACAGGCGCCGAGCCGAGATCTCATCTCTAAATAGCACCATCTTGGGAGTCAAGATTTCAATATATGAATTTTGAGAGGGAAAAAAATGACATCCTTAAAGTTCTGAAAGAAAGATTACCCACCAAATTATAACTCTACATCTCCGCAAAAGTATCCTTTATAAGGGATAAACAAAAAGCTGAGAGATGCCATCCCTCGCCAGGAGACCTGTACCACAGGAAACGGTGGGCCGGAGAGGCGGGACCCAGATGGAAACACGGATCTACACAGTGAGTAAAGACCTAGCAAAGGTGGGGGTAAATAGAAAAAAGACTTCTTATTTTCTTTAGAAGAAAAGTGGCTACTTAATGTACTGCGAACTTAGACTATATGAAGAAGGGAAACTGTCAAGAAATGGGTAAACACACACGGGCCTAAGTTTTAATGACATATATAGAACGGCATACAATTAATTCCCAGTAGATGGCCACAAGGCAAGAATGCGTACTGTGACCCCAAGAAGTTGCCACCAAACAAAAAAACTTAAAGGGTAAAGTTGAAAAGATAATACAAGAGGTTAAAATGCAGGGCAAAGAAATATTTGATTCATCTAAAAGAAAAAGAGGACAAAGAAACAACAAACAAATGAAACAAATAGAAAACAGTCAGATGGAGATTTATGGAGATTTAAATCAAATCACAGGGCAAGTCCTGTACATTTAAATGGACTAAGCCGGTGGTTCTCAACCTTCCTCATGCCGCGACCCTTTAATACAGTTCCTCATGTTGTGGCGACCCCCAACCATACAATTATTTTCGTTGCTACTTCATTTGTGCAAAAGTATGTGTTTTTCAAAAATATGTGTTTTCCCATGGTCTTAGGCGACCCCGTGAAAGGGTCATTCGACCCCCAAAGGGGTCACGACTCACAGGTTGAGAGTCACTGGACTAAGTGGTTCACTTAAAAGGTGGAGATTTTCAGAGCCAACTACTTGCATTTTTTTCAACTAACTCTCCCTACTTCAGTTCAGGGACTCACTAAGCAGCATTTTGATTATATTCTGAGTTTGTTGGCAAAGGAAAAAGTCCCTGACTAAGGAATGCCAATGTTCTAGACTCTGGCAGTTAGCACTGCCATTATAAATAAGTAAACTGGCATCTGCTTTCTATTTCAGACTCTCTTCCTAAAGTTACTGAGCATGACTCAGTTCCTCCAGAGCTTTCTGGCCGCTGGGTATAAAGTGAACATGGGACCTCTAGTCCTGCAGACACCCTTGGAGGCCATTAGGCTGACCTCCTCGAGGCTGTTCTCGAAGGAAGATGCACACACACTCTGGGCAGCTGGGCCTGGATGGTCAGTTGGGCCGTCTGGACGTTGAGGTCAACTCTCTTGTTCTAAATGCAGTAAGATGATCCAAGAAGAAAGAGTGTAATAAATTATGAGGAATAATCTGTAAGCGTGGTGTAGAGCGTATATACGAAGAGTTGCCTAGAAGATGAAATTCTTATTTATTATATTTAACCAAATTACTTAAATCAAAGCATGTTCCTCCAGGGAGGCTTCTTTCACATGAACCACTTACTCCAAATAGTAAGAAAACAATTAATTAAAAAAAAAAAACCCAAAAACAAACCCTGACAACCTTAAGGTACCAGAAAGGTACTTTCAATCCATTAAGACTTAGTGTGCTGAGCAAGCAGTTTGTACATCTGAACAAGAGACCACCAAAGGGATGAGAGACAGTGGTGAAGCCACGTAAACCTCTCCATGCAGAACACACATGGACGGTACTCTTAGATTTGCTGTAAAGACTCAAAAAATGACTCTTCCTGAAGAAACCCATGAAAACTCCCGTCAAAGTTACCTGCATTTGAGAGGTCAACTTAAGCCTGCTCACCAAACTTTACTGATTCATTCAATCACATGTTTTCACAACTTTGACTCTTGCCCACCGCGTACCTAATGCTCCGCAGTGCTTCTCACATTGCATCTGACTCTCCCTTCAACACTCTTGCCTGATCCCTCCCCCAGTACATGCAGGCCTTGGCTCAAACGCCACCCTGGTAGATATGCCATCCCTGACTTGTCTGTAAAAAAGACCTCCCAGCCCCATAATTCTCTATCTCTTGTTACCCTATTGATTTTTGTCCACAGCGCTTATTGCTAATGTATTTGTCAACTGTCTCTCTTCAGCAGAGGGAACTATTTGTCTGTTTTACTTTCTGCCCTATGCACAGAATTTAGAACAGTGCCTGGCCACAGACCACAATGTAAAAAATGCTAGTAATCCAAGGTTTAATAGGGAAGAGAGGCCTGACTGAAAACCAGACCTCATAACACAGTGCAGCATGGTGGCATAAAAGAATTGGAATAAGCTTGGCCTGGACAGAGTCACAGGCATTTCTTCTAGACACAGAGCAGGAAGGGGAAGGGAGAATGGACAGAGCAGGAGGTGAGGAAGGGTGGAAGCAGAGGAGGATGGTGAGAGGAGGATGATGAAGGAAGGATGGAAGCAGGGCAGGATGGTGAAGGAAGGGTGGGGACAGAGGAGGATGGTGAGAGGAGGATGGTGAAGGAAGGGTGGAAGCAGGGCAGGATGGTGAAGGAAGGGTGGAAGCAGAGGAGGATGGTGAAGGAAGGAGGACATGATGGTGAAGGAAGGGTGGGGACAGAGGAGGATGGTGAAGGAAGGGTGGAAGCAGGGCAGGATGGTGAAGGAAGGGTGGAAGCAGAGGAGGATGGTGAAGGAAGGGTGGAAGCAGAGGAGGATGGTGAAGGAAGGGTGGGGACAGAGGAGGAT
>NW_003852402.1:29999934-30005346 GCF_000181295.1 Otolemur garnettii | reverse complement strand
AAGGAAGGGTGGGGACAGAGGAGGATGGTGAAGGAAGGGTGGAACAGAGGAGGATGGTGAAGGAAGGGTGGAACAGAGGAGGATGGTGAAGGAAGGGTGGGGACAGAGGAGGATGGAAGCAGAGGAGGACAGTGAAGGAAGGGTGGAAGCAGGGCAGGATGGTGAAGGCAGGGTGGGGAAGATCACTCACTTTTCTAAAACTCTGCTCCTGTATCACTTCCTTCGGAAAGCATCTTTTTTAGAAAAAAGAAAGCCAAAGGGAATTTTTTCAGGCTCGCTTCTTCCTCCCGGCCTCCCTTCCTCTCTACCTTTCTCTCTCACACATACCCTGGCACATGCTGATACATTCAGGTCTGGCTATAACCAAAAACCAGACCACGTGATTAAAGGGCAATCCACTCTGTCTTCCTCTCAAGCTCCAGTCTCCTCTTAATCGACACCATTTTCAGGTCAGTTATTTGCCCCCCTTGTCCCTCAGCCATCACAGGCTTACATAAGCCTAAATGCAGCAATACTAGAGGAAAGGCTGGGGTTTCCCCAGACTCACTCCTACAGGAGACAGCCGTGACGTTCCCGCGGCTGAGCCTGAGCTGAGTGCCTGCTGCTGGAGCTGGACGTAGGGCCACTCCAGCTGTGACCTTTGAGGGGAATGCTGCCTCCCCAGGGAAAACTCAGGCACCACCACCACCACCACCACCAGAAAACAGGGAACAGGTGGACAGAAGCACAGAATCCTATCCCTGCTTTCTCCTCTGGAGCTGGTAAGGGAGAAGATCACTTCCAGGGGGCCCTCCCCAACCCCAAAGTCCCGCTGGAGGAGGGGTAGTCTCCTGCCATCGCTCAACTCCAGACACACAACTGGCATTTCTCATCCGCACCGTGTTGCACTGAGACGCCCCACTGCCCTCACTTTCCAGGCAGGCTGAGAGCAGGGAACCAACCAAGGGGAACACGGCACAGCAGGTAGGCGTATCAGATCTCCCCCTCCCGCTCCACTGTCTGCATTCTGGCCACAGCTGAAGCAAGGACGCTCCCAGGGCACATACGCTACGTCCGAGGACACATGCTTCCGTCCCTCTGAGTCCCTCCTTGAAACACTCTGCCTCCCCTCCCGCCATCTGACAGACAGGCCATGCCTCCTCTTCCTCTTCCCTTTCCTCAGATCTGGGCCTTGTTAAAATAAACACTTAAATAAGTAAGTGTATCAGAGTTGGGTTTTTTTTTTTTGAGACAGAGTCTCACTTTGTTGCCCTCACTAGAGTGCCATGGTGTCATAGCTCACAGCAACCTCACACTCCTGGGCTCAAGTGATTCTCTTGCCTCAGCCTTCTGAGTAGCTGGGACCACAGGTGCCCATCACAATGCCCAGCTATTTTTAGAGACAAGGTCTTGCTCTGACTCAGGGTAGTCTTGAACCCATGAGCTCAGGCAATCTGTCTGCCTCAGCCTCCCAAGTGCTAGGATTACATGTGTGAGCTACTGCACCGGCCCAGTTTACAGAGTTTTTTCTTTTCTTTTTTTTTTTTCTTTGAGATAGTCTCACTATGTCACCCTCAGTAGAGTGATGTGGCATCACAGCTCATAGCAACCTCAAACTCCTGGGCTTAAATGATTGTCTTGCCTCAAACTCCCAAGTAGCTGGGACTACAGGTGCCCACCACAATGCCCGGCTATTTTTTGTTGTAGTTGTTATTGTTTAGCTGGCCCGGGCTGGGTTTGAACCCGCCAACCTCGGTGTATGTGGCTGATGCTGTAACCACTGTGCTACAGGTGCCGAGCCAGTTTCCAGAGTTTTTTTTTTTTCAGTTTTTGGCTGGGCTGGGTTTGAACTCTCTACCTGTGGCATATGGGCCGGTATCCTACTCCTGTGAGCCACAGGCACCGCCCCAGTTTATAGAGTTCTATGGAGCAAAGAATAATCTGCAAATTGGGCAGCCCAGGAACCAGAATAGGTTGAGAGAGACGCTGGCTGTACAGCACGGACGGAGAGGATCTATGGACGGAAAAGGGCAGAAGACAGCTGTGAGGCCCAGAGACAGCCCGAGTGCTCACAGCTGGGGGAGGGCCTCGTCTGAACACGGTCTGAACAGCTGGCCCTGGGTGATTGGCCAAAACTCAGAGATGGCTGCAGGGGAAGGTCACAGTCTGTCCACACTGTCATTTAGGTTATAGTTCACTGGGTAGGGAGACATCTTTAGGCCAGACTCAAAATATGTGAGGAGGCAGCTTTAGGCTAAACTTAACAGCCTAGAATGTCTGTCTTGACTTTTCCTCAAACAAATCTAATCTGATGTCCCACTCGTTCCCTTGTCATCTTGTGTCAGTTCCCCATAGGACATGCCTTTTTTTTTTTTTTTTTTTTTGTGGTTTTTGGCAGGGGCTGGGTTTGAACCCACCACCTCTGGCATATGGGGCCGATGCCCTATTCCTTTGAGCCACAGGCGCCACCCAGGACATGCCATTTTATAATTATTTAGTATCTATTATTTTTTTAATTGAACTGTAAGCTAGTGGGGCCAAGGGCCTATTCATCTCTTTGTACTTAATATAGATATGTGGAATAGAGAATGGCTGTGCTACTAAAGGCATATTCTGAAGACCAAAATTTCACATTATTGGTGATTTTTTATTAATTACTCTTGACTTACGGCTCGGTGCCTGTAGCTCAGCAGCTAGGGTGCTGCCCAAATACACTGGGGCTGGTGGGTTTGAACCCAGCCTGGGGCCTATCAAACAACAATGACAACTATAACAAAAAATAGCCAGGCGTTGTGGCGGGCACCTGTAGTCCCAGCTACTTGGGAGGCTAAGGCAAGAGAATCGCTTCAGCCCAAGAGTTTGAGGTGGCTGTGAGCTGTGATGCCAGGGCACTCTACCGAGGGTGACATAGTAAGACTCTGTCTCAAAAAAAAAAATTATTCTGAGTTATATTTGTGGTACCTTCTCTTCCTTACAAATGATTTAACACAAGGGCAATGAATAAAGTACCCCGTAGAATTCACTTTTAGGACAGATTTTCTTTTACATGGAAAACTTGCCAGCATTCCTTCTGGTGATTAGAGATGAGCACTACGGCAGCCACCGTCGTTCCACTAATACCTCAGCTCAGGGAACGCAGGCTACCTGGTTCTAGATACCAGAATTGTCTGCCTGTTCCCTCCAGTGACTAAGGTAGACGTAGGTGTGAGAGTTATTATAAACCAACCTTCATTCTTTCTGGAAGGAAACAGAAGCATATAGTCCACACTGGGTAAGTAACAGTTATTATCATCAGTTGGAGTGTAAATAAAGCATTTTGCTTTGCTTAGTTCAATCAATACTCGATGTTTTTGCTGACATTCGAGCAAAGGCATACTGTTGCCAAACACACTGAGGGCTGGCGCACAGTGGGGGGTGAATTCCTCTTCCTTCCTGGGACCTGACCCAGCGGTCGGCACTTCTCTGTCTGTTCTCTGCCTCCTCTCCTTACTTAAAACATAATTTTATAAATAAACACAAATGATTTGACCAGCTTCTTGATCACATGTTGTCTCCTTAGGCAGGAAAACAAAAAAATTATCCTACCTAATAAGGAGATCCCGGGCTGTTAAATTAAGTTTAGCCTAAAAAATTACCAATTCAAGTTACACAGTAGTTTTAAAAATTTAGTAAGGAGATGTCCAATGACGGTGATGATGATGATTAAGATCATCATAATGGTTGCTATGAGGGAGGCACTACTCTAAGTGCTATCTGGATACTTATTCATTTAAATACCATAACCTATGAGGCACGTTACTACTGTCATGATCCTAATTTAACAGGTAAGAAAACTGATGCACTGAGAAGTTAGGTAACTTTCCCAAAAGTCACACAACCGGTAGGTGGCAGGTTGGGATATTAACCTATATATCTAGGGTCAGGGTGTGGGGTAAACCCCCACAAAAATTAAATGAAATGTGCTCTTTTAATTCCAGAACTGAGCGAAAAGACTTGTGAGTATTATGTGCTTTTGTCGAAGCCCTAAGTGACCTGGGAAAACACGGTGGGGGCCTGCAGGCCAGGCATAAAAACCTCCTACAGGTAACCCCGACTGTGCAGTCAAGTCAGCCTGTCAGATAAGGGTTGAAACGGCCCATCTGTGCAGAGGACATGACTCAAAGGTTGATGTGAGTAAAAAGAAAAACTCCATCGTAATGATGTGAGTAAAATGAAAAACTCCATCGTAATGATGTGAGTAAAATACTCCATCGTAACTGCAGGGTCTCCAAAACCATAAAAAAACAGTCATGAAGCCTGTTTCTCGGAAATTTGAGTACATAGAAAAGAAAGGTTTTACTCCTCTGTTTATCTTAACCTTTAACTTTAACAATAGAAATCAGATAATGTATTGTTCTTTTAGATCTTCCAAGAGGAATAGCCGGAGGCTAGCTTAAGATGGTTGTCTTACTTTCTCTTACTTTCTTTAGGCTAATCTTATGATGGCTATCTCACTTTCCCAGACTTTCTTTCTTTTCTATAGTTTAAGATAAGAAATGAGGATGTTAGGATTATTGATCAATGTGGTGTACGACTAGCTCCCAATAAAAGGGAGTGGAAAATAAAGACATTTTGCTACATGCCACTTAAGAGTGTGTAGTCGTTTCTTGCTTTTAAACAATTCTAGGAGCAAGCTTGCACCAGTGGCCAAGCTGTTCTTCTCCCCCTGCGAGAAAGAACATCACCTAACATCAGGGTCCATATTTTTAACTGCATAGCTATCTGGCCAATATAGAAATAATACTTGGAGGCCAGAGCTAACAAGTGACTGACAGCTTTAAGAGAAAAAAACTATTGGCTAGGCGCCTGTGGCTCAAGCGGCTAAGGTGCCAGCCACATACACCTAAGGTGGCGGGTTCAAATCCAGCCCAGGCCTGCCAAACAACAATGTAACCAAAAGATAGCTGGGCGTTGTGTCGGGCGCCCGTGGTCCCAACTACTTGGGAGGCAGAGGCAGGAGAGTCGCTTGACAAGCCCAGAAGTTGGAGGTTGCTGTGAGCTGTGACGCCAGAGCACTCTACCCAGGGTGACAGCTTGAGGCTCTGTCTCAAAAAAAAAAAAAAAAAGAAAAGAAAAAAACTACTGACTAAAAGTGAGAACTTCTGCCAATCATTTTAAAAATTCTTTTTATGCTCATTATCAGAGTTTATACTCCACACTTCCTGAGCATACTGTCCCACCGAGAAGGTAAGAGTGAAGAATGTAGCAGAGAGCCGGCTGGAGCTCCCACTCCACCACGTCCCAGCTGGAGACACCTGGCTTGTTATGTGACACGCAAGGCAGAGAGCTGGCTGGAGTTCCCACTCCACCACGTCCCAGCTGGCGACACCTGGCCTGTTATGTGACACGCAAGGCAGAGAGCCGGCTGGAGCTCCCACTCCACCACGTCCCAGC
>NW_003852402.1:29958298-29999459 GCF_000181295.1 Otolemur garnettii | reverse complement strand
AGCCGGCTGGAGCTCCCACTCCACCATGTCCTAGCCGGAGACACCTGGCTTGTTATGTGACACGCAAGGCAGAGAGCCGGCTGGAGCTCCCACTCTACCACGTCCTAGCTGGAGACACCTGGCTTGTTATGTGACACGGCAGGCACAGAGCAGGATGGACACAGAGCTCAGTCTTTCCCTAGTGACAATGTCAGAGCCCCGCTCCCTTCTCATGGGAACTATCCACTCTCCCGAGGCCTAAACATGAGCTTAGTATGACCCATGCTCCCTGGCCAGGGTGACCGATTTCAGCCAGGCCCCTGACCTAAACTGAGGGCAGGCACCACAGTATTTCACTGCTAGACAAAGGGGCAGGCACAGGACTCCAGCCGGGACAGGTCACGAGTCACCCCAGTACTTTTCTCACTGGAGCTGGGAGGGGGCAGCTTTCTCTTCCTGTCACAAAGCTGTGAGCATTGAGGCCTGGAGCCGGCATGACCTTCCACCAGCAAGTTTGAGAGAAGGAAGCCAGCATGCAGAGAAGCCCCCAAATGAGATGCAGAGAGACACCAGACAGTCCTGGAGTCCCCAGTTCTAGTCCTGCCTCCCTGCTGCAAACACATTGGCAATTAAATACTTGGAGGGGAGAAAAGGAATTTGGATTTCAGTCACTTTCCACTAGGTGAGGTCCTAAATTCATCTCTTCGCCTCATTTGCCAAATGGGGAAAATAAAACAACCCTTTTGTCCCGGCAGTTCCGACGGGGAAACGTGATATGCACTAGAAGATTTTTGGCACCGTGTCTCTGTGATGTCAGTGGACGGGTAATAACACCACCTGTAATAGCACTCGCCTGCCGACAGACAGGAGTCCTGCAGACACCTCTCTCTCTGTCACATCTGATGTGACAACAACAAATATTGCAGGTTGTAACTTCACACTCCATCTGGAATTCAACTGCTTCTCCCAATTTCCACTGGCGCCACCTGGGTCCCAGCCAGGCCTTGTATTTGTCGCCTCTGGCCCCACTGTGTGGTCTGTTCTTCACGCAGCAGCAGTGTGACCCCAGGAAAGCGCAGGACAGAGAGATGAGGAAGCTGCAGTGTCAGCGGGCCCTGACCTGGCCAGCGGTCTGGGCGTCTCCCGCCCCCTGCTGCCCTCCAGGCCACCAGGCTCCCACCTCAGGGCCCTGCCCTTGCTCCCTCTGTCCAGGACACGCCTTTCCCAAGCCGCACCCCCCCCCCATCTCCAAGGCCAGCCTTTCTGCGAGGCAGCCCCTGGATGCCCTGTTTAAAACCTCAGCCCCCTCCCAGCCTGCCCCTGGTTTTCTCATGGCATTAACGCCATCTGACCTGCTATCTCTGCTTCCCTGCTTGTTCACTGTCTGGCTTTCTAGAATGTAAGAGCAGGGGTCATGACTACTTTGCTTACTGCTGTTGCCAACACTTAGCAGTCTCACAACAAGTATCTGCTGAATGGCTGAATGAATGAATGAGTGAATGAATGAACACGCCCTTTTTCTGCTGTTCTGGAGGTTGGCGAAAAGCATGGACTATAGCAGAAATAAACGTGGAAATCTTATCACGAAATCTTCTGCACTTACTTGGCACAGCGCACCCAGTGTGTGTGTCGGTACAGGGAGTATAAGAAACGCTGGCGATACATGCTCCACACTTTGATAGATTTGTCTTCAGAAGCTGTCGCTAAATACTGGCCATCGGTTGAGAAGTCCACGCTTCGAACTGGAGCTGTATGAGCTTTAATTTCTGAGGATTTCCCTTTCCTGGAAATGAACAGTTAAATATATATAACTCATTTGATTTCATTATAATCAACATTGTATCCCTCTACCAATTTTAAAGGTGGTAAAATGGTTTAACTCCTGTCAAACCTAGCAAAATTGTGAAAAGGCTGTGTCGTACTGTACTCTTGGTCAACACTGTTTCATACTAGTTTTGTTCACCAAAGTCATAATTGATACTTAAAAAGACAGATCTTGAAAGGCTTATGCTGCTTTGTTTCAATGGGAAGCTAAGAAAAAGAGTATTTTGAACAAATTTCTACCACGCATTTTAAGTTTCTAGGGTTCCCCTAGAAATGGCAGTATATAGTTTAAAGAAGTTATAACCTTTAAAAAAAAAAAAAAGCCAAGGTTGATTAAGTTGATGCCACGAGGCTATTTTCAGACTGATAGTCTGGACTGGGAAAGAGAAGTCCTTTACCATTTGCTATCCAGACTGTCGCTAAGTGATCTGACTCCCCAGGACCTCCTCGCTTCCCCCCAGTAAGGAGATCTAAGTCCCCTGGGTGTATTGAGGGCCTCCCTTACCCTGTGGGCCTGATCTCATGCTCACCAACAAAACACAAGGAATAAATGATAATAACATGTCATTTTTCAACATCCTGAAATTGCAGGTGCATTGTTTTTCCCTTGGCTAGATGGTCAAAAAGAGGATAAAGAGAGACACAGAAAATAATGTGAGGCATTTGAGAAGAAGTAGATCTTAAAATAGTTAGAAGCAGGCTAGACGGGGTTTGATTAAAGGCATAGTCGCCCATTCATTCATTCATTCACACACTCACTCACTCAGCAGATGCTTGTTGGGTGACTGCTGAGGGCTGGAACAACAGGAAGCAGAACAGTCAGGACCGGTGGTTCTCAACCTTCCTAATGCTGCCATGTATTTTAACATTATTACAAAGGGGTCAAGACCCACAGGTTGAGAACCGCTGGTCAAGACCCTTCTCTTACGTTCTAGAGAGTCAGACAAATAAACAAATAGGAAGTCAGATGGTGTCAGCACTAAGCAGAAAAAGAGTGGAGGGGAAAGGGGCTGAAGTTCTACACAGGCATCCAGGGGCCGCCTCACAGAAAGGTGCAAAGACGGAAAGGGGGGAGGGAGGGAGGCGTGAAGAGGTTGGGAAAGGAGCATGCTGGGTAGAGGAAGCAAGGGCAGAGCCCTGTGGGGGGAACCTGGTGACGGTGAGGGGACGAGAGGAGGCAGCAGGGGGACTGCTCAGAAGCCCAGAGAGGGGCAGGCCAGGTCAGGGCAGCTGGGGACACTGGCACAAACGGCGTTTCCCACGGTGACACACCTGACACTGCATAGAGCACTTAGCAATTTTCCCATTGAGAAAGTCACATTTACGCTACTGACATCTCGTAACTGCTTGAAAAAGATCAGGACGCAGAATTTAGTTCAACCTAATGTTGTTGCATTTTCGGATGTTCACGCTGACCTCCCACGCACCTGCAGCTCAGCCCATGTTCTGCTACCGTGGTGGGTCAGAGCAACATCCGCTCCAGCCAGAAGTCTGGAATTCACCTCAACCCGTCCCTCTCCTCCCACATCCAGCAAGTCAGCAAACCACATCATCCTCACTTCCTCAGTACATTGGAATCCTCCTCTTCTTTCTACCTCTGCTCCGCTTGCCTTAAGCTAGATGTATCCTCGACATCCTTCACCTAGGTTACTGCAAAAGCCTCTTAAGCGGTCTCCCTGCTCTAATCTTTTATCCCTTTCCAGTCACCTACATACTGTGCTTATTACCTTGCCAGAGTACAGCTCCAAGCACATAAACCCCAGGGGACACGTCACTGGCTTTCTGCCAACAGAAAGCATGCCACCCAGGTGCTCTGGCGAGACATCCTGCCACAGTTCTGCACTTTGTACCCGGAACAGTCATGGGGCTTAAGACACACCTCTGCCTTGCACTTAACTGCTTTTCTCCGGCTGAACTATTTCTCCCATCCTCAGGCCCCTTTGACCAAGCCGGACAGGCTTATTTCCTTGCTATGTGCTACTGCTGTTTTGCTTACTACATTACACAGGTGACTTTTGAAAAGCAAACCTATTTTTTTATTAAGCTCTAAGGTTTTGAAGACAGAAATGATGCTTTCATCTCTTTAAGATCAGAATCTAGCACAAGGCCAGGCACGTAGAAAGAGCTCGACACGTTTTGTTGACTTCCACTAAGAGTCAATACTTAAAGTTCTTAGATCAAACCTGGCTCACCCTTCCTGTGGCTTCTGGAAGGCAATGGTGACCTTATTATCAATCTCTATCACCTCATATACTATTATGTCAGAGATAACTGAAATCAATATTAAAAGTTAGGAGGGAGCAGCCAGGGACTAGTTCTGTGAAGTCTCTAAGAGATTTCCCTGAGTAGAAATTGGGAAGATGATGGGGCCTGAATTCAAGTATGAGGGTTGAAGAAAACCAAAAAAAAAAAGACTTGACATCTGCAAGGACCAGGAAGCTGAGTGACAGCCAGGAGCACCAGTGGCTGGCTCTGTAATGTGGTTCCCACTCTGCACTCCCGCAGGCTCTCCGCCTTGCCTTCTTGCCTTCTTGCCTTCTTTCTGAAAGGCCCCGCTCTCAGCAGGAGGCTGGCCTGACCACAGATCCTGTCTGAGCAGGAAGCACTGAAACCACCCAGATAGAAGTGCCTTTGTTGTATGGCGGCTTATCTGGGTCTAGTTCCTCATCTTGCTCAGTATGGGCTTTCTGCCTCCCACGTATGTAATTACCAGTCCGTTCAGCCGAGTCCTCTTGCCTGCATGCTGTGGTGACCCCAGGCAGGCCTGCTTTCATGCTGCTTCTGGCTAGTCTTTCTTAGCGTCCCAGCCACCAGCTGTGGTGTCCACCTGCACATGTGGCTGCTGGTGCACCTGCCAGCCCTTCCATGCACACTGCTCCTGGAGGTGCACTCTGTTTATTTTCTCCCCACCTTTGAATCTGGGCTGGTGTTATGACATTATTTTGACCAACAGGATGTGGAATAGGGGACGTGGCAAGTTTCAGACCCAGCCCTTAAAAGGTCTTACTGCTTCTGCTTACATTCTCCCGGAACCCAGTTTTCACTCTGTGAGAAAGTCCAGGTTATCCTGCTGGAAAGAGCACTGGGAGAACTAAGCTGCCCAGCCTATAGCCCCACCACAGCCTCTGACACCAGCCCCATCTAGCCCAGCTCTGGCTTAAGGAAATTGCATGAGTAATCTCACCCAACACCAACAGGGCGGAAGAACCATCCAGATGACCCACAAAATTCTGAGAAATGGCACTTTTTGCACGAAGGTACTGAGTTTTGGGGATTGTTAGGTGGCAGCAGATAACTGATCCATCAGCTTCCTTCTCATTGACATAATCTACCATTACTCTGGTCCCACTCTGACATGATTAGAAAGAGAAACCAGAGCCGTCTACACAAGCTAATCACTGTACTTAGATTAGCTACGAAAAATTAATGACATAGCATGCTTTTGTTTCATCTACTTTTACACACTCTATTCACCAAGATGTCCTTGAATCAGTAATGGGAGCCTGAGGTTATGCTCTGAAGACAGCAAAATACTGATTTTAAATTCTCAAAGTTAAGGATTTGGAACACAGTTCTCTTGGACCCTAAACCAGTCTCATCCCTACATTGTTCACTGCCATCACGTTATCATTATGTCACTTTAGCAGTCTTTTCCTGCCATCAGGATAATATTTGGGTTTCTCAGCATGGAGTTTCCCCGGGGCAGTGGCAAAAAAAAGCACCCACTAGCAGGAGAATGACCTGTGAGTTTTCTTTCATTTGGGAGTGACTGGGCCTGTTCAGTCATATGCAATAAATCAAATCCTGCTACTACAGGCTCAAAGAAATGCTCAAAGGCTAAAACTCTGAATATTTATGGGGGTTGAGGGGGAAATGAAACTGACGTGTGAGATTTCTTCTAAAATAAAAGACGTGGGGGGTGAAATTGATAAAACAGGATTGGCAGAACAAGAATAACTCTGGGAGCTGGTTGATGGGTATATGGGGCAGTCCTGCTATTCATGCTATTCTCATGTATGTCTGCAAAGACACAGGCTCCAGAGCTTCAAAGCTTTAAAAAAAAATCATGGCAATAATTATTTAAAATAGATAGGCTAACAGCTAGGGCCTGAAAAGTCTCTTACAGAGAGATTTGTTATAACAAGTTATAACCTTACACAAATGCAATGATTTACACGTCTGTCAGAAATTTTCTTTAATAAGAAAATTCTGGAATTTTCAATATTGAGTGGTAAAAAACGAAGAACAGTTTTGGTAAAGATCCAAGGGCCCCTAAAGGATCTATAAGTGGGTGTCAGGAGGTTAATAAATTGTACATTTTTGGCTTTACATGTCTAACTTTCCAGGGAGGAATCTAAAGCATACACCAGATTTAGGAATAAATTGATAACTATCCTCCCAATAAACTTAAGACATATTAAGCATATTTCTGTGGCTAGAAATAGTTTTGTTTTGTGTTTTTTTTAAAGAGACGTAATTTGTGGGCAGCGCCTGTGGC
This sequence comes from Otolemur garnettii, assembly GCF_000181295.1. Taxonomy (NCBI): domain Eukaryota; kingdom Metazoa; phylum Chordata; class Mammalia; order Primates; family Galagidae; genus Otolemur; species Otolemur garnettii. Next base: position 29,993,158 of record NW_003852402.1, on the reverse strand, counting down.
TCAGTGAGTAAGGGTGCCGGCCCCATATACCAAGTGTGGCGGGTTCGAACCAGGCCCTGGCCAAACTGCAACAAAAAATAGCCAGGCATTGTGCAGGTGCCTGTAGTCCCAGCTACTTGGGAGGCTGAAGCAAGAGAATCACCTAAGCCCAAAAGCTGGAGGTGGCTGTGAGCTGTGACGCCACCACAGCACTCTACTGAGGGCAACAAAGTGAGACTCTGTCTCTAACAAAAAAATTAAATAAATTTAAAAAAGAGACATAATTTGTGACTAAGGCTCATCGAGTGTGGGTAGGTAACTGAGGAGGTTAGGCATTCCCAGGAAATGCATGAGGAGCAGCCGGGCTCCAGCTTCAGTTCACATTTCTAGATGCAAAGCATACCAAGGGTTTGTTTCTCTTACTTATCAGGAATCCAGAGTCTAACGGTTCTGTCTCGTGAGGCAGATGCCAATAAGTTTCCGTGTGGAGAAAACTGCACGCTGGTTACAACATCCTTGTGACCCATATATCTGTAAGCTCTAGCTTGTGGCTTGAAATTCCATAGCATGAGAAACGTGTCCCAAGAAGCAGTAGCTAGCAAGAAATAGAAGAACAAAACCACAGTTTGTTAAAATGTAAACACATGATCGTCTCATTACAATGGGCAACTATCTAATAACCAGGCATCCAGTTAACAGACAGGCTGGGAAGTTGTAAGGCTGATGGGTACAATCAAAAAGATTTTGCAAAGCTACTCAAAACAACATCACTAATGTGCAAGGTTGGCTATGTCCTATGTAACCACACTGGATTACAGCATTACTAGCCCTTGTATTCAATCAGTGCTCAGTTAACTATTTACCAGAAGGCAATCCAGGGTAACGGAGGACTTAGTTCTGTCTCTAGCTCTCAGGATGACTGGGAAAGTTACTGAGCTTCTGTGTTATGGATGAGATAACCTTTAAACTGTTTGAGTGGAAATAATTTCAAGCTTCCAGAAAAGCTACAGGAATACTATAAATAATACTAATCTACCCTTTACCCAAACCTGCCTGTTGTCAACATTTTGCTCTATTTGGTTAGTAATTTGCCCTGCAGTCCACTTTCTCTGTGTATGAACACACATGTGCACAGGCACAAACACACACACACACACACACACCTGTTTCCTGAACCATTTCGAAATCAGCTATATAAGTCGTGGTACCCTTATTCCTAAATATTTCAGTGTGTTTGTCTAAGAATAAGGCTATTCTCACCATAGTGGAGATGCCGACTGCAGGAAACGTACCATAGATGCAAAATTTTACTAACTGTACTCTAATTTTACCAGTTGATCTAGTAATACTTTTATGACTGCTTAAGTATCTTAATCTTTCTGCTCTGTAATTTTATAGCATTTGCTGACTACTAAAAGAATAATGTGTGTCAGACATTAGTTTAAGGCTTTAAGAAGGAAAACAATTGCAATCGATGGTGGAAATAAATGCTTGGAAGAAGAAGGGACAAACAAGCAAGTGAAAGAGATTTTTAACGCCTGCCTAAAAAACAACTTTTATTGTACGGATGTAGCTCCAGAAATAGCTCCCATAACAGAAACTGGGTCAATGAGAACCAGCACGTCTAGACTGCAGAATGCTTAGGGAAAAAAAAATGCAACTTTATAAACTTGAAATACAATTAGTTTCACTGTTAGAGGAGAAATAGGGCCTGATCATAAAAAAAAAAAAAAAAAAAAAATCACTGAAATCTTCTAAGTTCTTTCGCCCACATGTAAAATTCATTTGGACTTAGCTTTTCCAGTATTTCCACATAAAACTGTTAAGGTGAGTTCATAAATTTTGAGCTGAAATGCTGCTTATTACCTCCCTTTTAAAAAAGTATAAAAAGCTGATGTTCTGGCTGGGTGCAGTGGCTCACGCTTGTAATCCCAGGACTCTGAGAGGCTAAGGCAGGTGGATCGCTTGAGCTCAGGAGTTCAAGACCAGCCTGAGCAAGAACAAGACCTTATCTCTACTAAAGAAATAAGAAAAACTAGGCAGGCATTGTGGTGGGTGCCTATAGCTACCTAGAATCCTGAGGCAAAAGTAGCTCTTGGGCTTAAGAGTTTGAGGTTGCTGTGAGCTACTAGGATGCCATGGCATTCTACCCAGGACAACAGAGTGAGACTGTTCCCCCCCCCCCAGAAAAAAAGCTGATGTTCTACCAATTTGTCCACATTATTAAATACTTATATTAAAGTCTGAATTACTTTAGGCAAATGCAGACAAAAATAGGGCAGATGATGAACTACCATACGCATTATACTTAGGACCTTATTTGAGTTCTATGCATTATGCTGCAGACAGAATATGCAAAAGCCAGTAAGATGCCTCCGTTGTTCCTTCAGTGAATCACAGGATAGGAGGGAAGACATCATTAATAATATCACACACGACAGAGGACTGTCAGATGTTATTACCTCTTTAATCTTAGATGGAGTGATTAGGTGATCATTGTGAGGAAAGGACATTTGAACAGAGAGCTGAGTGAAATGGGGAGTGATCCGGGCTAAGACCACAGAGAACGGAGACTCTGGGCAGAAGAAACCCCAGGTGCCTGAGACAGTATTGTCTCCCACGGGGGGGGGGGGGGGGTGGGGGTGAGGGTGCGTAAGACGACAATGCTCCTGGAAAACTGAGAAGTGGCAGGAAGGGCAACGTTTCCACAGGAAACCAGAGAGAAAGAAACCAGTGGAGGAAAGCCAAGGAGGGAGAGGGGCCACGGCGAATCGCATATTTTTTATTTAAATGCAAAGGGAAATTTTGTAGGATTTTGAGCAGGAGGAGCTCATGATCTGGTTGGAGGAAACGGTTACTCTGACAATGAGGAAGGAATAATCTTTTCAAAAAATTGTGTCGGGTCAACACACTATTCATAAGGAAAAAAATGGATCTTGATTCCTCTTCTTTACACTGTATACAAAAGTTCATTCCACGTGGGAATGTCGATCTAAAGGTGGTAAGTGAAACAATAAACTCTTGGAAGACAAGATCATCATCATGACCTTGGAGTAGGCAAAAGGAGCATGAACATGACGGTCAAGGAAGTAAAAGTAAAAGGAAGATCATTTGTACGACGCTAGAATGAAGAGATGTTGTGCATTGAGAGATACCACTAAAAAGCAAGCCGGGTGGCGGAGAAGGTAACTCATAATACAGATAGATATTCAGCACAGAATGAAGCTGACATGTGCACAGTCTATAAAGAATCCTACCAATCAGAAAAGTGGAATGTTAGCTAATAGGAAAACAGGCAAAGGCTTATTAAACAGACATTTTATAGAAGAGGATATCCGATGGCCAATAAACATCCAAAAAGATGCTCCAGTCCCTGAGTCACCAGGAAATGCAGACTGAATCACCAGGAGGTATCCCTACGCCGGGATCAGAAAGATTATGATGAAAAAGACAAATCCAGGAGAGGATATGGAAGGGAACTCTCATATCATACCAGTGGCTATAATCACTTTGAAAATCTGTGGTGAAATATCTATTGAACCTGAATATACACTTATTATTGAACTAGGCAATCCTATTCTTAGGTATATACCTAAGAGAAGTTCTATTTTTTGAGACAGGGTCTCACTTTGCTGTCCTTGGTAGAATGCCATGGCATCATACCTCACAGCAACCTCAAACCTTTGGGCCAAGTCATCCTCTTGTCTCAGCCTCCTGAGTAGCTGGGACTATAGTTGCCCAGCCGTTATTTTTAGAGAGGGGGTCTTTCTCTTGTTCAGGCTGGTCTCAAGCTCTTGAGCCCAAGGGATCCACCTGCTTCAGCCTCCCAGAGTGCTAGGATTACAGCTGTGAGCTACCATGTGTGTGGCCCAGGAGAAATTCTCACTGTGTTTAGCAACAGACGTGAACAATAACATTTGTGGCAGTACTATCAGAATGGACCAAAACTGGAAACCCAACTACCCATCAAAGTAGAATAGATACGTAAACTATGACATATTCATGCTATATACCTCCTAGGAAATTAAATTCCATCTCTATAAAGCTTAAGAAGCAGCTAGACTAATCCATGTAGTTAGAAGCAAGCATAGCGTGTACCTGGGTGGCCAGGAGGGAGGGCAGTGGCGAGGACGGGAACGCAGGGAGCCCTCTGGACATACTGGGAAGGGACATCTTGCTCTGGGTGGTGGTTAAATGGGCCTGTCACACTGTGAAATTTCACCAAGTTACACTAATCTGATTTGTGCATTTTGAGTACATATCTATATTTCAAGAAAGCATTAGGAAGAAAACCATGACTTTAGCTGCTGTGTGGAGAATATATAGGGGGCAGAGGGCAAGACTGAAAAATGCAATCAATGAAGAGGCCATTACAATAATCTAGCCAGCAGAAGACAGTGGGCTGAACTAGGCTTCAGGCCAGGGGAGGGAGAGAAAAAGGTAAAATCAAGACATTATCTCAAGGTGGAGTCTGTGAGGCTGGTAATGATTAGATGTGAGGGAGAGAAAAAAGAGAAGCCAAGGTGCCTGGCTTTGACCTGGCACCCCGGAGAACCTTAGTGCCACTTAAAGAGATGAGTAAGGCCAGGAAAGGAGGTGGTTTGGAGTGATGAAGAGACAGGAGAAATCCGGAGTTCTTTTTTTGGACACAGTTAATTTTTGAGTTGCCAATTAAGATACCAAGTGGAAATGTCAAGTGGGAAGAGAGATACACCCACCTGGAGCCAGGCCCAGGTTTGGACTCTCCAGTGTGGTGGTTAAAAGAACAAACTATAGAATTAGACTCCCTGGGTTCAAACACAGGCTTCTCACTTACTGCTGTGTGCCCTTGGGCAAGTTACTAAGTTCATCTGCAAAATGAGGTATCACAAATATTAAATGAAATAATACTTGTAATTCATGCCTGCCCCATAGCATATACTCAAATGTAGCTATTAAAGAATTCTTTTGTTACTGTTAGCAGCAGACTGGAGAAGGCCTGTAAACTGAGGGCTGGACACGGTGGCTTGAGCCTGTAATCCCAGCACTTTGGGAGGTCGAGGTGGACGGACTGCCTGAGCTCACAGGTTCAAGATCAGCCTGAGCAAGAGTGAGACTCCATCTCTATCAGTAGCTGGGCATTGTGGTGGGCACCTGTAGTCCCAGCTACTGGGGAAGCTGAGGCAAGAGAATTGCTAGAGCCCAAGAGTTAGAGGTTGCTGTGAGCTATGACGCTACAGCACTCTACCTGGGTCAACAAAGTGATACTCTGTCTCAAAAAAAAAAAAAAAAAAGACTGTAAACCGAGTAAGGCTCATTTCGGAAGTACATATAAAGAACACTTAATCTTAATTAAGTGTACTTAATCTTCAGACAAGGAAGAGCAACGGAAGGAGCCATGAAGAAGGAGGGCACGAGGAAACTGTGGTGTCCAGGAAGACCAGGAGAATTCCAGGAAGGTGACAAACCGTGTGAAATGCTCTGCAGAGACTGAGTAGACCAGCCCTTACCTTACCTGCTACATAATTAGCCACGTCCAGTAGAGAAATGTACAGGGGAGGCCCTTGAAGAAAAATGATTCAGAATTTCAAGACAGTAATAGCAGAGTGTTAGCGTGGGGCCCTGTGCTGCTGTGCAGGTGACATGCTCACGAAGCTGGCCCTGCTCCCAAGGACCAAATGTTGGTTTGGCAACGAGAATTGCTTCAGTGAAGTAGCGGGATCAAGGCCAGAAAGACATGAGTTGAGCAGAAAATGAAAGGGAGTTAATATAAAAATTTTATACACGATATTTACATATCAACTCCCTCCCATATCTCTAATTCCTTAACTCATTTAAGGTTTACAGGGTCACTATGATAATGGTCACCATGATAAAGGCCAGGAAAATGCTATTAGAGGATTACTGTAGAGCAGCAATTAATTGGGGGAAATTGAGGGGGTAAGAAGGTGAAGCTTAACTGAAAAGGTGACATGGGGGGGAAATATATGAAAAAATTAAAAAAATTAGAGTTGGTAGCTACATCCCCACATCAAGTATACACTTTTTCTTAAGCTTTCATTTTTTTTTATTAAATCATAAACACATAGATCATGTATACATTAATACATTTATGGGGTACAGTGCGCTGATTTCATATAGACTTAGGAATGCTTACATCACACTGGTTAATATATACCACGCTTGCTACACAGATGTGCCTCAGCATATGATAGCATGACATGCTGATAAACCACTGTAAAGTCGAAAAATCATAAATCAGATCATGGTTAAATGGAGGCCCACCTGGGTATCAGGATGATCAGGAGGAAGGCCGCTAACGAGAAGTGACCGAGAGTAGGATGAACAAATGGCTGCGGGGACAAGGACAGCCTCACCCAGGTGAAGAGGCGTCTCAGAGACCTGCTTGTCACGGAATACGAGAAACAGAGATGTCCCAGGGACAACGGTACGGCTCAACGTACACTATATTTTCTTCTGAACTTTAGAAAGAGTAACAATCTATAAAAACTCCATGAATGCATTCTTGCTAAAAACTATGAAAACCAATATTGACTTTTTCTCTTCTTTAAGCTTCTTTCTTAGGAAAGAATTGTCCCACCGAAACCTCAAACCATGCTAACGAAAGGTATTTGACTATGTGTGTCAATGTGTACTGTGTCAACGTGGAATTCGCTTTCATACATTCCCATTAACCACACCCTACGTAAACATTAAAGCATAATTTAAAATGTCAACGCTTGTACTATTCATTATCCGACTGGTTTATTCTGAGATAAAAGGTTAAAGGAAGGAAGTTCAAAAGCGAAGGTTAACTAGTAAATCTACCAGTTTTAAAAAACGTATTTACATTGTGTAACAATAATCCATTATTTCAAGAAATCCTCATTAGAAAGAGCTCTGACAAGAAAGAGCAAAGCCTCGGCCAGGTCAGTGCTTTACCTCCGGAGGTGAGTGGCAGCAAGGACCACACGAAAATACACACGTCCTCCAAGGTACATACCAATACATCTGGTAATGTCCAAAAACCAAACACTTGGACGAATAACTTCCTTGAGTCAATCTAAGCTCTCTCGCTGATTTAATGAGAATCAACTATAATTATCTAGAGGTTTGCTCTGTTTGGAATGCAACTTTCTGAAAAGAAATGGGACTGCCTGCCTCCAATTTTTTTCTTTACATTATCTTAAATATCTTTTCAACTGGTGATGCATAGACTTGACAGAGAATGCTAACATTATAACCCTAACCCTTCCAATCTTTAGCCACCTGGTATCCCTTTCAAGATGCAACCAGCTTTACCATTTTCTTGAGAATCCAAATGAGTCTATCCTCATGTTTTTTTTATACTTTTCTATTTATTATTCTGCATTTTGCCCCCCATCCTCCCCTCTCTCACTCCACTTAGTGTAATACATATTGAGATCATGTTTTGTTAATACATTGTGCTTATTGGTTTGTTTTCTCCTTTATTTTTGGTCAATGTTTATTCTCATGTTTTAACCTTACAGAACAAGTACTAAGTAGCATAAGAAACTCCTACATCTTCTCTATCCAGATCTTACCATTGTTTATATCTTGTCTATTTGCTTTATCAGATTTTCTCTCTATAAATTCTTTTGCATATGCATATTTTTTTCTCAACCATTTGAAACAAAGTCAGAAACATAAGGCCTTTTTACTACTAATATCTGTATGTTTCCTAAGAACAAGGACGTTCCCCTACATAAATCACAGTATAATGCACAAAGTCAGGATAGTAAGTCAGACTATGTATTTTACAGTTTGCCTGCCATCCCTGTGGGTTCTGCATCTGTGGATTCAACCAATCCCAGGTCAAAAATATTCCAGAAAAAAAGTGTCTGTACTGAACACGTACAGACTTTCTTCTTGTCCTTATTCCCTAAACCATGTCTACTATGTACATGAAATTTTATTGTATGAGGTATGATGGGCAATCTAGAGATGATTTACAGTATACGGGAAGATGTGCATAGGTTATATGCAAGCACTGCACCTTTTTACAGAAAGAACTTGAGCATCCATGGGTTTTGGTATCCTTGGGTGTTCTGGGACCAATCCCCCATAGATAATGAGGGATAACTGCATATTATAATTTATCGACAGTTCCTAAGTGCATTTTGTCAATTATGACCATTTTCCCCCATCTGGCGTATGCATCGCATTGATTTCTGTGTTCTTAGTCTCCTATAAACTAAGAGGAGTTCCTAGGCTGTTCTTTGTTTGTTTTTGTTGACCTTGGTATGCTTGAGATGCAGGCCTGTTAATTTTGGTAGCATGTTCCTTAATGTTTTTTAATGTCTGCTCATGATTAGAATCAGAATGTCTATTTTGGACAGGAACATCACAAAAGCTACGATGTACCCTGAGCACTGATTCACATTAGCGAATGCGTGATGTCTTCCGTCCTGATATTGGTAATGTGAACTTGGATCACGGGGTGGAGGGGGTTTCTATCACGTGAAGTGTGGGGATCATGGTGAAACCTGCCTTTTCCCTTGGTTGGTTTGTTTAAAGATCAACTCACAATTATGGTAGATTAGTAAGAGAAAGGTTTATTTCCAAATGCCATGCATGTGGGGGGAACCACAGAATGATTACCCAAAGTCTCAGTGACGGTCAAAGACATTTATAGATGCCTTTTAGAAGGGATGGGGGTAGAATGCGGAAAATACAGGTGGAACAAGTGGTTGCTGGGGGTGGGGGGATGTGTAGATGGGGGAAAACAGATCGATCTATAAATTAACCTGAAAGACATGTATTGTGTTTTAAATGGTTTGGGGCCAGGTCTGTGGACTCAAAGGAAGTCAGTAGCCCCTATTCCCAGCCAGATTACTCAGGTAGAAGAAAGCCCTCTTCCGATGTTTTCTGGTTTTATTTTATTTTAGAGACAGAGTCTTACTCTATCGCCCTCTGTAGAGTGCTATATTGTCATAGCTCACAGCAACCTCAACTCCTGGGCTTAGGCGATTCTCTTGCCTCAGCCTCCTGAGTAGCTGGGACTACAGGTGCCTGCCACAACACTCAGCTATTTTTGTTGCAGTTTGGCCAGGGCTGGGTTCGAATCTACCACCCTTGGTATATAGGGCAGGTGTCCTACCCATTTGAGCCACAGGCATCTCCCTGTAGAGAGGTATTTTAAGGCTACATAAATATCCTCTTCTTCACCAAACTGCCACATTCCAATTTTAGCATCCTTTGATAATTTTCCAACTCATCATTCTTTCTATAATTTGCTAATTATTATTTAATTAGTTGATTTAAATTAATGCTTTAAAAAAAAAGCATTATTATAAGAAAGAGCATCCCTTTTCCTCCATTTATCTGTTTATCCATCCACGTATTTATATCAATATGGATTTTGGATTACTTTATCAATGAGTTGCAATCCTCAAGTGTCATTATTTATTTTGACTCTCAAATTGTTGGAGATTTGGCTAGTGAAAGCCCCTCAAGATAGTTTCTGTGTTCTTCCCTGTGTATCTGAGGATTCCTTTCTTTCTAGAACACACGATGTCCTCAGATGTACTTTTCCCATCTCTTTTCCCCTAGAAAGCTCTGACTTCTTTTAGTGGAGAATAGTACACAGAAACCCAGATCTGGGCACTATGTTTGCTCATTGCTACTCGTGTGTGTCACTGAACAGAGCTAAGAAATAAGGTGTAATTAGAAATCTCAGCAGACAGAACTAAGAAATTAACCATGAATTGAAGCCATATATATGTTGATAGACATATTAAAAAACATAGGTTCTAATCTGACACCACAGATTAACTCTTCTCCCACGATAAGAAACCTGGCTCCTCCCATTGTGCCAAATATATTTTTGCTCAAGCCAAGAATACAAATAGTAGTTCCAGAATCATGAAAGCACACCACTGCAAAATGCAATCCCATTAACCACGGTGCAGGATTCAGTTGGGAAGTAATTAAATTATGGGTGTCTCCTTTTCCATCTCGTCTTAGTTTTATCCTCTGTTAGGGTAGGTCTCCCTTTACCTTTGAACTTAGCTTAGGGCATGCCTGAGGCGTTCCTGGTGTGGTACTGATTTTGAAGGCTTGGCTTTCTGATGTCTCATCTAAATTCTCAGAGTGCTCAGAGAGCTTTCCCTGGGTTTCTAACCATGCAAGGTCACTACATCAGCATTCAGCTCTTAATCCAGCTGCAAACGTCACTGGGCAGGCTCTCCGATTCTCGCCCTGCAGATCCTCAGCTCAGCCAGGCTGTCTCTCTGCTTTGGCGCTACCTCTCTGATGTGCAGCAGGAGAAATGACCCCCAGAAGAAAGCCCAGGCGGTCTTGGGACTCACCTTGTGTGTTTCTCTTTCTGCAAGGATCATGGTTTTGCACCTTCAATACCTGAAAACAGTTGCCTCTCATACTCTGCCTAGTTTTACACTCATTTCCAGCAATCAATTACTGTCATGAATCTGCCTTACTTTTTTTAAAATTAGCTGTATGGTATCCTATTGTATGGCTATATCTTATTTAACCAGCCTATCCCACTGCAGTCTTACGATTTTACAAAGGATGCTGCAATGTACATGTGTCATTTCCAACATGAGTAAATACATCATTGTGATAAATTCCTAGAAGAATTATTGCTGGGTCTAGGTCAAAGAGTACCTATTTTAGAATTGACTAAAAACTCCACATTCATGATAATAATTTTACATAATGTTATACATTTGAATTGTATTCCCTCACAGGCCTTTTCATCCCACATTCAAGAGAACTGTTAATTTAGATTACTTTCATATAGAAATCCACAAATTTTTCAATTATTTCAAAAGCCTTTCTATATATTTTCTATTTCCATTCTGTCCCAGTATGAAATCTACTAATTAAACTCAGCTTTCCAGGTTGAAGGCACCATGATTTTGTACTTTCTGCTGCATTTCACATTCACACTGGCTACTGGGTCACAAAAGAAATGCTGGACTGCCTTCCTCAGGGAAAAGCAAACAAGGAAATCTAAAGAAACCTATGAGAAGGAATTGCCTGTAAATATTTTTAAGAAAAGAAAAAATGCAATCCCTAGGAACATCTGTCTGTAAACTTCAGTGGAGGTGAAGGAGAAGGCTGAACAGTAAAGAAGATACTCTAATCTTAGGCGGCACCTGCGGCTCAAAGAAGTAGGGCGCCGGCCCTGTATACCAGAGGTGGCGGGTTCAAATCCAGCCCTGGCCAAAAAAAAAGAAAAGAAGATACTCTAATCTTAACTAGACATGTCATAGTATCAGGATGAATCTGTATTATCCAAGCACTGCATAATAACCTAATTAAGTGATAGCACGAACCTAAAATTCCTCTGCCTTGAATGAGGGAATAACTAAGCATATTTTCTTTCTAGCCTAAGTAATTAGCTTGCTGGTATAAGTGGGGTCTAAAGGAGCTGTGGGTGCTTTAAAAAAAAAAGTCTTTAGTAATGATGAGCTGAAGAAGTTGGGTTTAATTTACTCACATCCCATGTCTTTGAGCACTGGCAATAACAGTAACACAAACTTTTCCCAAGTTGTTACAATAGGCCAAGTACTTTAAAATACTTCCTAAGAACTGTACTTTTATTTAAACTTTACAAAAAGGTAGATCAATATCTTTATCCTTTTCTATTTATAGATGAAGAAACGAGGCTTACTGAGGTTGAGGAACTTGCCAAGGTCATGAAGATGTAAAGTGGCGTAGCCTGATTTTTAACCCAGTTCTATCAGATTCCAAAGCCTCAGCTTTTACCGGATAAGCCAGTGTTTCCCAAAGCACAGGGGATTTACACATTATTGCCATTGGAATTACTGGGAACCTTGTTAAAAACGCATAATTCTAAGTAAATTATGTATTCTCAGGGGTGAGACCCAGGAATATGAATTTTTGACAAGTTTTACACTTAATTCTGATACACACTGAAATTTGAGAAATAACTACAGTCTGTTGCTTCCTTAAATGTTCTATTTTAGCACTTTTTAAAACTATCACAGGAGAAGCTCAACAAAGCTACTGCCTAGGTTGCCGTCAAGAACCATATGAGAAAAAGAATTGGGGGCAAATTTTTATCATGGTTTCACTGCAGGGAAAGTTAACAAAAATTCCCGATTTCATTCTGCATCTGTTCAGCCCCCCAAAGAGAGAACTGACTTGTTCTTTCCCATCATCTATTTTACAAACACCCTACACATTAAGCAGGGGTTAAGTCAAGGACAGGATAACCTTGGAGGAAAAAAGGGGGGAAAGGGACAATTTCAGTAATTTTAAGTTGAAACTTCTAAAGAATGGCTCAGATTCTGCAAATCAGGTGAAAACACTTTTAAAATTCTTCGACTGTTTGACATTGAGTGTGGCCCTCTGGGAAAGACATCCACGGGGTTTGCTGGAAAAGAGGATGGCTCTGAAATCAGACTCTAAAGCAGGCTCCGTCAGGCTCTGCTTCTCACCAGCCGTGTGGTTTCAGACGAGTCACTGAACTTTCAGTTTCCATAGTCATAAAGGGACGGCAGCACTAACAGGCCATTGTTTTCTCCCTTCCTCTCTTCTCTCACCACCTCCCATCCCACTCCGTGAAACCTAAGCACCCACACCTTCTAAGACGATATAGAGGAAAAAATCCACCATGCGTCCGGGTTTTTGTTTCCTCCAGTCATGGCCTGGCCTCTCTGGTCCCTCTCACTGTGCCACCTGTCACTCCCATAATGCTCTGGACATCTGTCCTTAGCTGCCCCTGACAGCCAGGCCTTCTCGCCTTCCCAAAGCTACTGGTGGGCCACAGGAACATCTGCTGGACATCTCTGTGTATCCTCTCCTCCTCTCTGAAAGCCCCTCTCTCCCTTAATTAACACTTCGACTCGGCTGGGGACACCAAGTTCCCTGGCCATCGTTTTCTCTTTCACACATCACCCAGGTCAGGTCACAGTCTTCCTCTCTGTCCCAACTTGCAGCATCATGAATTCATTCGACAGATACCTGACCCCTGTGAAGACTAAGGCGTAGTGGGGGAGAGAGAAGCTCTCAGTAACAAAACAAACAAAAATCTCCAAATGGAGAGCAGCTTGCATTTAAGCGGAGAGGTAGGCACATACACCGTACCTAAGCAGGGAAGCGTATCATTTGAAATTGTGCTAAGAGATGAGAGAGGAAGTCATAGTGAGAATTTAGTGTGGGGGTGGAAGACGTACTTTCGACAGAGTGATCCGTGGCATTTTAAGTGGGGGCATGAAGGGCAAAGAGCAGGTCAAGCCCAGAGTGCGGTGGTGAAGACGGAGGAGACACACGGCCTCTGGAGCCCTTTCCTTTCAGGCCTTCCCAGAACTCACTCTACAGCTTAGTCACCAGCAGAACACGTCCCAAATCACTGACTGAAATCCTCCAAGAAAACCTGCTCTCCTTATCACTTAATCACTCCACCTCACCCAGAACTCCAAACCACTGACCTGTTTTCCCCACCGAAGGACTTTCCTCACCACCGGCAGTTCACAAGCCAGTGCATAATCTTCATTTTCCTCCTTATTCAATGTATTACCTCCCCTCTCACATATATATTCAATCCCTTGCCTCTCCCTTCTTCTTTCAAAATCCCAGTGTCTCTGGCTGTTCGGAGACCGCAGCTGTACTACTGAGTGTTGCTGGACACCCGCCTCCCCGACAGACTGGAATTTCACACGAGTCTTCCACCCCGCAAAGTTGTGCGTGAGTCTCCGTTAGTTCCCACCTGACTCTCGGCACAGACTATTTAACATCTCCTCCTCTTGCTTCTCCTCTACTCTAACCTTGGCTCTGACGACACCCTCCTATCTTTCTAGTTATTCCTTCTTAGTCTCTTCTGCTATCTCCTCTTCTGAGCTAAAGGTCTGAAATCTTCAGGACTCTGACTTGGGCCATTTGCTCTCATTGTTCCATATTGTTCCCGGGTGATTTCACCCATTCCCATGACTTTAAATATAGCGTCTATATGCTAATAATTCCTACGTTTCTCTCTTGCCCAGACCACTGCTGTAGTTTGAAGACCACCGTGCTAGTCTGAACCACCATCTTTCCTGCTGGTATTACTACAATAGTTCCTAAATGATTTCTCTACTAATATTATCTCCACACAGAAGCCAGAGTGATCTTCTTGATCATGCCATTCCCTTACTTAAAGCCCTTCAGCAATTTCCATGACTTTTAGAATGAAATCCTGAAACATGTCTTAGTTTCCTGTGACTGCTGGTATAAATTACCACCAACTTGAAGGCACAAAACAACAGAAATTTATTCTTTCACTGTTTTGGAAGCCAGCAGTCTGTGTTGTCAGGGCCACATGCCCACAAAAGCTCTACAGGGAATCTAACTCCTTTGCTCTTGGGGTCTGGTCCCTCTTGGTGCTCCTGGCCGCGTGGCTGCATCACTGCACTCTCTGCCTCTGGCTTCACAGGGCCTCTGCTTATCTCCCCAGTGTGGCTCTTACAAGGACATTTAAATGTTATTGGATTTAGGGCCCACCCCAATAATCAAGGATGGTCTCGTTCAGAGATCCTTAATTACATCTACAAAGATCTTTTTCCCGAATGGTCATGTCACAGGTTCCAGGGATTTGGACACAGACTAGGGACTGTCATTTAATACAACACAGCCTCCAATCTCCCTAGCTGTCTCTGCAACTCCCCGCAGCTTCATCTCCAACTCTCTCTCTCTCTCCCCTGCCCCTCCCTGCTTGCCCAGCTATACCCAGTCTAACATTCTTCACTTCCTTATCTAGGAAGCTCTTTCCCACCCCTGGTCCGTGCCCTGCTGTTCTCTTTCTAATCTTTACCTGGCTAACTTCCCCTTCACATCTTCAGTTAAATCTAACTTCCGCAGAGAAGTGTTCCTTGACCCTGTACATTTAAGTATGTCTCCACTGATATCCTCTCTCAAAGTGCCCTGTTCCTTTCCTTGACCACATTGGGCTGTTTTCCTTTGTTTCATCAAGTTGTATTTACACATGAATTTGTGTATTTACTGGCTAATGTTTGTCTCTACCACTGAACCAAGGAACTCTTCCTACTGTCTAATAAAACACATCTGTTTCGTGCACCTCTCCATGTATACCCAGAGCACAGGATGACATCTGGCACATAACAGCATTCACTAAACAAGGGAGCACTAAATAAATAGAGTACCTCTCCTCCTTTTGAACAGGATCAGATAAATGCAAATAAATGTGTTAGAAGGGGGACCAGAAAGCTGAGGATACCTCCGGCCTGCAGCAGGTCTCTCTCCCAGCTCAGCCTGGGAGAATGAGAAGCTTGGCACAAAAGGAGAAGTAACGGCCAATCAATGACTAGTAAGTTAAAGCGCTAGTATTCAGTTCTGCCATAGACAGCTATACAACTCAGAAACTCATTTCACCTTCTACAATAACGTCTACCTCCTGTCCAAAAGGACTGTTTGAGCTTTCTCTGAATTTTAGGAAAACTCCAATACAAACTGATTTCTATGCCCTACAGAGGACTAAGCAGAGAGACTCGCATATATATTTAACTTTCTTAATTCTGCTAATTAAAAAAATGACTCAAGTACCATTATTAATAATAAGCCCTGCTGGCTTGTGCTAAAGTCTAGCATGCACGCAGGCACACAGAAAGAAGACATCTTTCGTGGGACACCTGAAATTCTCCAGCCATTCTTCCTGAAGTATTTTTTTTAAAAATCGAGATGTAATTCACATCACACACAATTTACTCTTTTAAAGGGTACAATTCAGTATTTGGACCAAAGTTGGGCGACTACCATCACTAATTCCAGAACACTCTGTCTCATTACCACCCTAATCCCTCTCCTTTAGGAGTCATTCTCTCTTCCTCCTCCCCTGGACTCTGGCAACCACTAATGTCCTCTCTCTACGGATTTTTCCAGGCTTTTCCGTGAAACTGAAATAGAGAGATGAAGTGGTTCACAGAGTTGCAGGAGTCACTTAGGAAGAGAACAAGGTTAGAACACTAAGTACGTACGGTAACTTCTAAGTGTACAAAAAAAAAACCCAAAAACAGATGAGTGGAAATATGCTTCGATCACCTGTATGTATTCTAACGGTAGCTATAGACACCTAATGTTAAAGCTGAGTCCTTAGAATAGCCATTCTCAGGCAGTGTGTCTGGCCGGGGAGAGCCAAGGGGGGGGGGGGTTAGTCAGGAATCACTCCCGAGGAAGACAGGCACCACTGCTGGAAGGGAACTGCACTCGTGGGGAGGGGAAGTGCGAGGAGATGTGGTTTACAGGACAAACACTTTTCTTTTTGGCCCAGCGTTCTGGAATTGATGCTAATGTGCCCAGGTGCCCACCTGCTTCCTTTTATAATGATCCCAGTGGGTCCCTGATCATTTCCAGTGTGTTCATGAGTTAATGAACTCACAGTGCTAACACCACTTCAGAATACTCACCTCGGCTAATGACACCTTGGGGGGAAAAAAAGGAAGCTTGACTTTCTCAATATTCTAAGGTCTCAATGTTCAAATAAGTAAAAGAATGATAAACTTAACTTACCTCTGTTACCATCATAAAAGTATGTATACACACGAGCATGATCCCATACGCTAAAATCATCAAGATCCATTTGCAAAAATAATCAGACACACATTTTATTTTATATGTCTTAATCGACCTTGCAAACACATTAACAACAGAAAAAAAAAAAAGATGGAAACCACTCATTACACAGAAAAAAAATTCAAGAGGTTAATTTGAACTCAACATTCTTGGGGCTCAGTTAAAAATATTGTTAAAATTCAAAAGGACAAACAACTCAAAACTAAACATTTCATTAATTAAAAGCAAGATCCTAAACCCACTAGCTATATAACTTAAAATCATCTTGTCTTCAACCTAGAAAAGCTTGATTCGACAACACATAATGAACAGGCAAGTCTACTATAGTGAGTAAACAAATTCGCTGTTACGAACAAGTGATTTTGAAATTTAAAGAGATCCTTCTGATGACTAAATTATCATTTTAAAAAAACTGCTAAATATGCTTGTTTCGATACTAATTGAGTCATAGAATTGGACATTAAAGGACATAGTGAACTGAAACACAAAAACACAAACTGAAACACAGTGAACTTGCCCACAAAATATTTTCCTGTTAACTGTTACTAAGCATGTAAATTAACTTAAAAGATCAAGTCTTAATTGTCTACAGCCAAAGAGAACTTTGGTATTAATAAATTAAAATTGAGAATCACCAATATACTTTGTTTCTAGCATTATAGGATGGTTTTTGGAATTAAATTGGAATGGCCTATTTATAAAAATGTGAAAGTTTCCTTGTCCTGTTACATACACTTTTGTGAAGAATGAACAGACTGACTGTTCTGAATTATTGATGTAAATAAAACACCAGCCTAAAATTTCTTCCTAAAAGATTGTTGGGTCATACTCAGCAATTTAGAGTAAAAGGTAAATAAAGAATTTAGTACTTTACTTTTAAAAACCTCTGTTCCCTTTGGATAGGAGCATCAAGATACTAAAATAAAAATAACTCCAGTAAGTCATTCCAGAATATATCAATTTTAGTTCTCCCATGTGATAGAGGGCTAATAAGAATAAAAAATAAATAAAAAGAGAAAATAAAACAACAAGTAAAAAATACAACGTTTTTTAAAATAACTGACTGGTCAAGGGGAGTAGGTAGGTTTAGGAGATCTCTTTTGAAAAATCCAGAGCATTATTATAAATCCTTCTTAAATTAAACCCAGGGCCAAACACACTGTATGCAGAATCTGGACAACTCCTGGATAAATTTTAAGGTTGCTGAATAACTTACAAAATAAATGAACACATTTTCATTTTAAGAGGCAAAAGAGAAACAAAATATTGTAGATTGCATAGCAATTTCAATTTTTGAAATGGTTATCCTAAACCATTTTTTTAAATTCATATTTTGCAAAATTCCTCCTCTCCAAGTCATCAAGTACACACTAAAAACAAGTGTAGTCATGAATATTGTGGACTAATTCTTTATAAAACATGCATTCTTCATAAATCTAGACCAAAGTGAAATCATTAAAAATTAATTTTAAATCCAGCTTGTGATTTCTGGATATAATATTAGGATAAAAATCCTTTGTTTTCTTTCTTTTTTTTTTTTTTAAAAGCATGTTTACTTCTCAAATAATTTAGTTTGGAAAATATTTATATTCTTAGTCAAAACATTACTTTTAGAGTCTAAAGGTTTTAAAAACAAAGTTAGTTTGACAACTGTCAAAATGAAATGGCTACAAACACTGACTGCAATTTCTTAACCCACAGAGATAAAAACCACTTCAGTCAAGCTCGGTTCACTTTAATTTTAAAACCATTTCTCTCTTCCAGCTTCATAAGTGGACTGAACATTGCCCAATGGTTCAACATTACCTATGTCAGAGCAAAGAGATGTGTTGTAAAGATGGCACGGGGCCTGAGAATGGTATAACGTACAATCAGCATTTCAGAGCTGGAAGGAATCTTTGAGATCTCATCCAGCACCCACATTTTACAGATGAGGAAACTAAGGTACAGACACCTTAAATCACTTGACCAAAGTCACATTCCTCAGTTGAGCCATTTGTTCATTCAGTCAGTCATTTACCCACTTACCAGAAGCTGCCTGAATGCCAAACTCAGTGCTAGGGACCGAAACTGGAAGGCAGTAGTCACATCTGTCAAGGCTGTCTTTTTTCCTTGCATGTTGAAGATAAATCCTTAAATATACTGACCAACAAGAACTTGCAGACGACTTCCCCAGCCTTTGTGAATCTGGCCCACTTTCACTTTCACACATTTCACTAAACACCATGGGGTTTAACTTCTGAGAGGCCTCAATGGTGTTTACTTTAAATGACTGAGCATTAACAAAGGGGGGCCTAGCATTCTGAAAGAGTCCCTTTCTAGCACATTCATAAGTTAAGGAAGTGCAATCAGAAAATGCCCTACACAAAGAAAACAAGTTAATAGAGAGGACAGGTCACAAAAATCAGAGGAATCTGAGGTATCTATATTATAGATTAAATCCAACAGCTCAAGTGTACAAAATGCGGAATGTAAATATCTCCCCATTTCATTTAGATATGAGTATAGTTTTCGGAGATGCCCATATGTTAAAAAGATCTCGAACTCATATTCAAACTTATGCCCTCTAATGTATGGTTCGTACACCTAAAACTAGGCCTCCTTCCTTAAGATCAACTTTCCTTGATTTCTATTAGATCAGAGAATACTAGATTAAAAGAGAAACAAAACCTAAAATTTAACGAGCTGGCTAAAAGAACTTCAAATTTTGTGTGTTCAAAATAGCAATAGCTCGAACTGTACATTTATGAATTTTAATAAAAATGGGATGTGCAGTGAACTTACCCATCCACATAGATCACACCTCATTTTGCTTGGACTTTTACATTACATTACATTTAATGTTAAGTCTGGCACTTAAAGGCTTTGTGTATCTCAATTCACAGTCAAGTTCTTTAAGGCAGAGTAAGAGACACATTGACAAAGCTTTTAAATAAAGCAATCCATAAGTAAGGCACTTTGAAACATTAAACAGCATCCCTCCCTGCACCCAGTTTCAGTGTAATATACTAGAAAGAACCACAGCTTCTCTGTGCACTCACAGATGACAGTCAAGGGACTTCTAAAATATAATCTTCACTGAGGTTCTCTGAAGGCTCTTTGACTTTCCTGTAGCTATCGTCAGCTCATGATGAAATTTTTGCTTTGCTCTTCTATTTCTCAAAACTCCAGATTTGATTTTTATCTAGAGCATCACAAGTTCTCATTTGTACACTAGGTCGGCCCTCAGGTGTCCGATAAGCACTAAGACACAGTCCTGAGTGTGGATGAAAAATGGTTCCATCTTCTTTAAAATGCCAGATAATGTTTGAGGGAATAGGCAACCCATCTTTAGGACAATTCTGCATTCCCACATAATTTTTTTGCTCCGGAACCTCTGCACATAACTCCGTCACAGAATTAAACCTTATTTCCTTGTTTGAAGTATATTCAAAGAATTGATTGCCTCCTTGACCATGGCATCCAAACAGGGAAAGGTTAGCACCTGTGGGATTGTTGTCAGGGGAGTTATAATCTAAACATTCAGAAGAGATCCCCGAACTGCGAATAGCCCCATGCCAGCCTGGCCTATCCTCTGGAACGTGCAAATTAGGAAACACAGTTTTCAAATACCAGTCAAAGCTCTTACATCTCAGCCGTTGGCGTAATAGTTTTCTTTCAGAAATATCACCGTAAGTCTCTTTCCTTGCTGGAGGGTTTCGATTGTAGAAATGCTCTTTGTACTCGTCCATCCACACTTCTGCTGCCCGAGCGGTATTCTGTAGGAAGTTGGGACGAGCATACGGTGCCCGCTTGGGGAACACGTGGCCCACGTGGGAACATGGGTGGATCTCCAATTTGCCACCACATTGCCACACCCTAAAAGACAGCTCGAGGTTTTCACCTCCCCAGACTTCCATCCCTGTGTCATATGTTCCGAGGTACTGAAAATACTTCTTACTGACAGCAAACAGTCCTCCAGCCATGGTGGGTGATCTGATGGGGTCAATTCTTGATTTCCTCCTGTCCCTTTCGTGTTTGGGGACAGAATGCCACTGAAACGTCAAACGCCAGTCAAACCCACCAATCATGGGCTCCCCGGTTTGCATGTAGAATTCAAAAGTATTCCAATCGATTGTGTCTATGACAGGACAGACAACTGCTGTTTCATCTCTACCAATCCTTTCCAAAAGTGGTTCCAACCAACCAGAATTACACTCACAGTGACAATCCAGGAAAGTGAGGACATCCCCAGTGGCAAAAGTGGCACCAATGAGGCGGGCCCTAACCAGTCCCTCTCGCTTATTTGTTCTAATCAAGCGAACTCTCTCGAGATTGCTGATGTAAGTCTCAAGCTGTGTCTTCAAATAAACTCTGTCACTCAAGTCATCCACCAAGATGATCTCCTTCAGAAGGACAGCAGGAGAAGTTTCTAGAACACTATGAATGGTGCGGAGCAGAGTTGACCAGGCTTCATTATAGAAAGCAATAATAACTGAGGTGGTGGGAAGTCTCCTATAGTTGAACTTCTTGGATTTACACTCATACATTCTTTTATCCTCTATGTGGCGGTGCAGGGAAATCCTGTCACTGAGGTAAATATTGATGGCATATCTCTCAATGAGTTCTTCTTGCTGCTTCAGTTCACCCTCGTTGAGCTGGAGTTTGCTGGCTTTCCCCCACTCCCCAAGTGCATGGGAATTTGCAGGGGGCTTTTCATAAAGTGGACGAGACAAATCCTCTGCCTGTTCCTGGTGATCCGGGAGCCGTCTTGAACCCAGCTCCCCAGCACGGCCGGTTCCTGGGGACGCATGGAAAGA
Source organism: Otolemur garnettii (assembly GCF_000181295.1). NCBI lineage: Eukaryota > Metazoa > Chordata > Mammalia > Primates > Galagidae > Otolemur > Otolemur garnettii. Next base: position 29,971,826 of record NW_003852402.1, on the reverse strand, counting down.
GGAAACCAAGAACTCCACCAGGATATAGGCCACTGTTAGAATCGCCAGTAGCAGGCAGCTCCTGCCTGCCCAAGTCCACCTCACGGCCATCCGGATCCTCATGGCCAGGGCGCAGAGGCAGCCACCCAGCCACTACGCACGGGAAGGGCTGCGGAACGGCAGCTCGAGCTCCGGGCTCAGGTAGGGTGCACTTGCCAGCAGGTCCTTCCTTTCATGCAGGCGCGCAGCTCCCCTCCAGCCACCTGGGCTTTCCAGGGCTTACCTGAGACCTCTCGCTTCTCGGCCTCGGCACAGCCTAACTCCTCTCTCCGCACTTCCTCCTGTTAGTCTCAACTTTTCACAAACTCTCCAGCCAGCACCCCACCCTCCCCGGGCCGAGGACAAACCCCTCCCCTTCCCACACACTCCTCCTGGTGGTTAGTTTGCGAAAGTCGCTTGCCAGGCCCTGAGCGACAGATGGGCGGCTCTTGGCGGGGCCCGGGGCCGGGGGGACCGTTGCTCCCAAGCCCCACACAGGTCCTGTAGTTCTCTCTCCCAGGGGCCCAGCCTGCATCGGAGTAAAGGGTTCCGACCAGTTGAACGTTAGTTTTATTTCAAAAGAAAACAAGACTGAAACTTACCAAGTTGTTTGCCGTTGGGGCTGAAGTCCACAGTAGTGATCGCAGCTTTGTGGCCTTTAAAATAACGCTCCAGAACCGGGTCCTCCTGAGAAGGAAAGTTGTCACATTTTGAAAGCAGGTGCAGAACTCGACTTCTGGGGGGTGGGGATCAATGCTGCCCCTCCCCGGGGGTCCTGCCTGGGAACGGCCACCTAGGCGGTGAGTTTGCGCGGCCGGGGTGCCCACTACCCCTACGGGGAGATGCTGGGCGCCGGTGGTCCCTGCAGCAGCGACAAAATCCTCCATCCGCGCGTCCCAGAATCAAGCGCATCTCAGGGACCACCTGGGCAGCTCCTCTGAAATGCACGTTCCGGGGCCCCTCCCGCCGGGACTGAGCAGGTGGCGCCTGGGGTTTGGTATTTAAAAAAACTTCCCAGGTGATTCTGACGCAAGCGCTCCACGGAAACTCGGAGAATTCTGGAGGCCATGGGGCCGCCGGGCTCTGTCCGGAGCGCTGGGACCAGCGTTCGGGAGCCGGGTCTGGGCTGGGCGCTCCAGCGACCCAGGGGGCAAGAGAGTGAGACCGCGGACGCCCCGAGGCCAGGGGCGTAGGGCTCAGGACGTAGGGTTCAGGTCCCGGCTGCAGACACCTGCCTCCGTCTCCCGCCAGGTGCGGGGCGGTCCCCACCTGGCCTCGCACCCAAGGCTCCGGGGAGGGGGGTCCCCGCCCGGCCTTACCGTGGCAGAGGCCATGGGAGGAGTGGTCGGCGCCGGGATCCTGCGGGTGGGGGAGACCCGGGGAGGGGAGGGGACGGGGTAGGAAGGGGGACCGTGCGGCGCCCGGAACCGTCTGCCCAGAGTGGCAGCGCCTCCCGGTCACTACAACAACGGCGGCCCAGTCAAACCCCGCGCTCCAGGCATGTCCAGTCGAACCCCGAGACTCCGCGAGCGCCGGAGAGCGCGGGCCTCTGCGGGCAGGCGGTCTGAACGCTCACAGGTCAAGTAAGGCTTCACACCGAAGCCTACGGTTTACTAACACTCGCGTTTCCCCGGGTTTGACGTCCGGAAGGGGCTAATAACGAGGACAGGAATGAGACCGAGGAAAGCGAGGGGGATGGGAGCCTGTGATCGAGGCGATCAGCGTTCTATTACGTGTTAAAGAGACCGCGCCCGCGAGTTTCAAGCTGGTCCCAGTTTGTAATGATGAGGGAGCGAGATTGATATGGAGAGGGACCGCTTACTAGTTATCAATATGTTCTAGGAAACTAAATCTCTGAAGGACACATTTGAATTTGTTTAGGCCTCTTTTCCAGTGCCCTGCATGGCGTAGATTTACAGAGGGTGCCCCCTTACCAAAGTATACATACACATTTTAAGAAAGAACGAAACTGTACTAGAATTGTAATACTCAATAGATACCGATCACAAAAGGTGAGTACAAGGCCCGTTGAACACCTCTTGTAATTGCAGAAGTCAAACGTGCCTTGAGTGTTACAAACTTAATATATTTTTTTTTTCTTAAAATGTATATTCCTTTTTTTGGCACTCCTGTATGTAGGTGCTTGGGTACACCTGATCAGTAAATGAGACGAATAAGTGTCTATCCTCTTAATGCTTTTCTGTGAGTGTTTCTGTTCTTATCTGCTCCTTTGGTGGCTTAGAGCAATAAACTTACACAACAGCATATTTAAAGTCTTTAGGAAGACTTAGAAACGTGGTTTTTATTTGAAGTTATTGGACAAACTTTTTACAGCCTTTCTTACACTTAATAACATCTGTGCCTCAGAAAAACTCTGAAGTTGGTAGAATTTAAAAATACCATCAACATTTTCAAATTACAAACTTTATTCCTGGATATTGATCTTAGAGCTTATGTAGACACAACTCTTCCAAATCTAAGACCATATCCTTTTTATACCCAGCCTCAGAAGGTCTGATCTGAAAAATTACATATAAGGGTTCTTGACAGTATAAAATGGATTGGTAGAACACAGTTGGTAAGATATATACCTTCATTACAGATTTTCTAACTGTCTAGTGATTAGTTAATTCAAGTATAAATTTGTTGATTATTTGTCATTTGTTTAGCTTTAAGGGATACAAAGGTAACGGAGATTTTTTTCCCTTCCCCCAAGAACTCACATATAGGCTGGGCGCCCGTAGCACAGTGGTTACAGCATTGGCCACATACACCGAGGCTGGGTTCGAACCGTGTCTGAGCAAGCTAAACAACAATGACAACTGCAACAGAAAAATAGTCAGACATTGTGGTGGGCACCTGTGGTCCCAGCTACTTGGGGGGCTGAGGCAAGAGAATCGTTTAAGCCCAAGAGTTTGAGGTTGCTGTGAGCTCTGACACCACTGCACTCTACCCAGGTTGACAAAGTGAGACTCTGTCTCAATAAATAAATAAATAAACACATGCATCTAGGTTGATGAGTGTCATATTTGAGCATTTGTATTGTTGGTTTAGGGGCCCTATTCCCAGAGACATATTCAACGTATTTGGGCTGGGATCCAGAGCTCTACTGATACAATAAGCTCCATGGATGATTCCTATGGGAGCCTCAGCCATGTATATTAAGAAACATTGCTCTCCTCTTGGAGATGATGTGCTAAGTATTGATGCCAGCAACTTGTCAGCAAGCTGTGGCAGGTCCCTAAGTTTTGCTATTTAGCCCCAACCTCGGTTTGCCTTATATATATATTTTAAAAAGCCTTGCATGCTTGAAAATAATGCTGGCTACTGGTGGGAACGTAAAATGATATAGCACTGTAATTTGGCAGTTTCCCAAAAAGTTAAAGTTGAACATGAAATTACCTTATGATCCAGCAATTCTACGGCTAGGTATGTTACTATGTTACCAGCCTCCAAGTAGAGGTATTTTCAGATTCTTTGTGACCATAAAAAAAAGGATTTCAGGACACACTACATAGGCTAAGCAAGCCGCTTTTATTGAAAGTGAAAACGAAAGTACCTTCTCTAGAGAGTGGGCAGGCTGGAAGAACTCCAGCAGAAGGGAAAGGGGATTTCTGCCTTAAGAAGTCTCACTAATTGAGACTTCTCACTAATTGAGGGGAGGCTAAGGGGCTGATTTTTCCCCTAAGAATTGGGGTAGTAATTGCTAGAATTGGGTTCCCTCCCATTTTCATACTTTATATAGTTGTTTCAGAATGTCGTGGCAATTTCAAGGGCAGAGGACTTTTAAAACCACGATGACAATGACATTGTCAGGAAACAAAGTTTGACCCAGACAGCCGAGGGGCCAGGTGAAGCTGGGCCTTGTGTGTGGTTAACAACCCCCACCGGAGTTAGATTTTAACACCTGCACCCAGTCTGCCAGCCCTGGCATCCTGCTCCGAGCTGCTTCTGCCTGCAGGTGGTTTATTTCAGCACCCGCACCTGCACTGCAAGCCCCTGCATCTGGTCTCAGCCCCGTCTCCTCACAGATACCCTACAAGTGTTGAAAACAGATACTCCAGTGGATGCTTGTGCAGCAGTGTACATAACGGCATGATTTACAACAGCCAAAAAGTGGAAACAACCCAAGTATCCAACAGACGACTGGATAAACAAAATGTGATGTATACATATAAGGAAATGCTAACCGGCCATAAGAACAGGAGTGAAATTCTGATACATGCTACAAGGTGAGTGAACCTGGAAACGTTATGCTAAGTGAATAAGCCAGACACAACAGGACATGTATTGTGTGATTCAATTTCCACGAGGTACCTAGAAAAGGTGAGTTCATAGAGGCAGAAAGTAGAAGTTATGGCGAGCTGGGTTATGGGAGACTGGGGAATTACTGTTCAATGGTTTCTGTTTGGGATGGTGAAGTTCACACATCACTGTGAATGTACCTTCATGCCAGTGAATTTTACATTAAAAAATGTGCAAAATGGTAAATTTTATGTTCTGTTTCTTTTTCTTTTCTTTTTTTTTGAGACAGAGCCTCAAGCTGTCCCCCTGGGTAGAGTGCCGTGGCATCACAACTCACAGCAACCTCCAACTCCTGGGCTCAAGTGAGTCTCCTGCCTCCACCTCCCAAGTAGCTGGGACCACAGGTGCTCACCACAATGCCTGGCTATTATTTTTGGTTGCAGCCATTCTTATTGTTTGGTGGGCCCGGGCTGGATTCGAACCTGCCACCTTAGGTGTATGTGGCTGGCGCCTTAGCCCCTTGAGCCACAGGCGCTGAGCCTATGTTCTGTATTTTATGTTCACCAGAAAAAGAATGCCAGAAACTGAAGTGTCATCAAGACCTTAGGATTGCTCATAGCCATGACATATCTAATATTGGGCACAGCAAAGGAACAGAAAAAGGAAGAAAAGGATTTAAAAATCTCATTCAAATGAGAGAATTTAAGTGTAGATTTTTTTCTAGGTCTTTTAGTAGAAGTTTTGTTTTCTTTTTTTTGCTTTTTCCCCAATTATCAAAAAACACATTTTTTAATTGAAAATATGGGGGATGGGGAAAATTACTGATCATTGTGTCACTTGATCTTTAAAAATGTGCTGTCTAAAATGTCCTCATTACATGCTAGTTACTCCTTTAAGTACCTTACAGGTTTTTGACATTTAATTCTCATAACAATCTTATTAGATGCTGTTATTACCGTTGCCGTTTTACATAGGAAAAAAGTGAAACGCAAAGGCATAGGGTTACTTGCCCAAGGCCCTTAGCTTAAAGTTAAAGAGTTGAGGCTTTCAGACACCAGTCAGTCGGCCTCCAGAATCCACCCGAAGTCATCATGCCTTCTGCATGATTACAGGCGTTCTGTAAGTATGTAACATTTGGTATTTTTGCCAAAGTTTTAATGGTAAGATTAAAAAAAATCATATATTTCCATTCCACTGTCCTCATTTGTCATTCCAGACTGCTGTCCCCAGAGTTCTTTTCCATATATGATTTTGTTCTTTTCTGTTTTTCCTCACTTTGCAAACCGCAGAAGCTCAGAGGTAGACATTTGGAAATGTGGTCACAGTTGGGGAAGTATGTTCTAACCTCAAGCTTACGTGCATGTAATTCCTCTTGCAATACTGATTATCTGAGACCTCCCCACCTTGCAGACTTATGGTTAATATGGATGGGAGCCCCAAGCACGAGCAATATTTGAAAACCTCCAAAGTGTCCTTGGAAGCCAGGTATTAGGTAAGGGGTACTGACCTTTACTTAGCCCTTCTATTCCCGGTCCCCTCAAACCAGAAATTGAATTTATCCATTTGCGCGTTATAAAAGGTTATTTTTATTTTAACACCACTCATTCCTAGGCCTTCAAATTTGGAAATGCAGGCCCAGTGCTGAAGTGCCACCTGCTGTTCACAGTACTACATGGCAGCTGGAGAGAACGGGCTTCCCAGCCTGTTCACAAGCCCTGGAAGTCTCTTCTTGACACAGTTGCTGCAAAGTAGAGGAGAGCACAGGGGAAGGAAAAGTTTGAGATGGATGTGAATCAATAAATCAGTACATTTTTGAATAAAGACTTATTTTTTTAATCAATAACCTCCAAACTTTATCGACTATATAGGATACACAGAATATTTTATCTTCCCATCTTTCTGTCCTGTAGCTCTTGCTACTCTACAGGTGCTGTCCTCTCCCTTGTAGAGTATTTCAGGAACCTCTCCATTGATTTGTGACCTTAAAACTCTCCCCCCACATGTCTGCCCTGCACACTGCCAACACATACGTAAGAATCCCCAAGTAGCTAGCCAGAAGTACACATCCCGGGCCCCACCCCAGAGGTTTTGACTTAGGTCTGATGGGAACACTAGCTATCTGTATGTTTTCAAACAAGCTTTCTCGGTGATTCTAATATATATCAATGTTTGGACATCACTGTGCATCTTGTGCCGCCCATCTTCTTTAGAATGAACTTCAGGTGCACCCTTCCAAGGCCTCAAACCACCTCCTAGTTCAGATCTAACTACACGTGTCTCCCAAGCCAATCCCTAAGCCACTGGAGTCAACCATGTACATCCACCATTTTTTAGCCTTTCCTAGAACTGCTCTTGTAGCTGTAGATGCCTGTGCTACTCTCTTACTCCAACTTCCACACAAAACCATTTTAGGACCTGGGAAGTTATATTTATGTGAAACTACCTCCCTCTGTACCCATCCCACCTTTTAAAAATGTGATTTTTCTCCCTCTCATTCCAAACCTTATGCTACTTAGAGTTCTGAGCACTGTTTTCTGTTGCCATGTCACATCTATACAATGTTTCTGTGTCTGCCGCACTCATTATAGTGAAGGTCAGTAAGGCCCAGACTGCAATGTATCCACCTTGGTGTCACTCTGCAGGTGACACAAGTCCAGACACATAGTAGGGGCACAGTAAACGCTTTCTGTGTTGTTTGAGGACCTACCTGGTGGCTGTCCAGCTCTGCATTCATGGAAAAGGCCGATAAAAGAGAAAACGTGATCATTGTCTGTTTAAAATCTAACTGAGGAAACAGGACCAACCACACATACCAACTAGTGAAACTAATCAACAGGAAAACTCAGTTATGTGAAGCAGTGAATCGTGGTTACTCTATAATATTTTGTAACATTCCTATGATCTCATGGACTTCAGTCCAATACAATTTTGTATTTCAATAGTATAAAATATATTTAAATCATTTGGTCTTTGGAGATGTTCTTATATCAGAAAGACTTTGTAGGAGAAGAAGGGCTTCAGCTGTGATTTTAAACGTTAGTATTCGTGGGCTCAGCGCCTGTAGCTCAGTGGCTAAGTGCACCAGCCATATATACTGGAGCTGGCGGGTTTGAACCTAGCCTGGGGCTGCCAAACAACAATGACAACTACAACCAAAAAATAGCCAGGTGTTGTGGCGGGTGCCTGTAGTCCCAGCTACTTGGGAGGCTGAGGCAAGAGAATTGCTTAAGCCCAAGAGTTGGAAGTTGCTGTGAGCTGTGATGCCACAGCACTCTACCCAGGGTGACAAAGAGAGAATGTGTCTCAAAAAAAAAAAAAATTAGAATTAGTGGTTGCTAAGGGTGGAGGGCAGAAGAATGGGAAATAATTACTAATGAAAAAAGGACATCTTTTTTAGAGTGATGAAAATGCTCTGGAATTAGTGGTGATAGTTTTACAATTTCATAAATGTGTGAAACCCCTGACTTTTACACTTAAAACTGTGAGGTCAATGGTTCTCAACATTAGTGGGCATTAGAATCACCCAAAGGGACTTGCTCACCTGAAGAACTTGTCAAAATAGTGCAGCACCTGTGGCTCAGTGGGTAGGGCACTGACCCCATATACTGAGGGTGGCGGGTTCAAACCCGGCCCCAGCCAAACTGCAACAAAAAAATAGCTGGGTGTTGTGGTGGATGCCTGTAGTCCCAGCTACTTGGGAGGCTAAGGCAAGAGAATCACCTAAGCCCAGGAGGTGGAGGTTGCTGTGAGCTGTGACACCAGAGCACTCTACCGAGGGTGACAAAATGAGACTCTGTCTCTAAAAAATAAAAGAACTTGTCAAATTGCAGATTGCTGGACTCTACTCAGAGTTTCTCTTTTAGCAGGTCTGGGATGGAGTCCAAGAATTTATGCTCATAACAAGTACAAATTCCAGGGTGTGGTGCTTAATGCTGTTGCTGAACCATCCTGTGATAATTAGCACACTAAACAACAAGTAGGCAGGAAGAGAGACAGAGAGCAAAATGGTGTTGGCCAGGTCCGGGGGGTTTGTGACATAGGGAGTTACTGTTTGGTTCTCGAGATGGTTGGTTACATGGTTATAAAACAATGTGGATATACTTAATGTCACTTAGATATACAATTAAAAATAGTTAAATAGCCAATGTTACATGTGTTTTAATGCAATAAAGAAAACTAGGGGGTAAGTGTTGAAAGGGAAAAAGGCACATGAGTGAAGTCATCACACTCATGGAATGAACTTCAATACAATGGAGGGCTCTATAAAAATGAAGGATTCCGGGCTGGGTACAGTGGCTCACTCCCTGTAATCCCAGCGTGCAGGGAGACCCAGGTGGGTGGATTGCTTGAGCTCAGGAGTTCAAGACCAGCCTGAAAAAGAGTGAGACACTGTATCTACTAAAAAAAGTTGCCAGGTGTTATAGCAGGCACCTGTAGTCCCAGCCACTCTGGAGGCTGAGGCAGGAGAATCATTTGAGCCCAGAAGTTGGAGGTTGCTTTGAGCTATGATGCCAAGGCACTTTAAGTGAACAGAGTGAGACTCATCTCGAAAAAAAAAAAAAAGAATTAAGGACTGTAGCATTATTGGAGTAGTGGTAGTAGAATTATAAAGAAAGAGATAGATATGTGTGCAGGCGTAGCATAATTAAATGAATTATGGAAGGGGCAAAAGAATCCGAGGTGCTGTCCCTGGTCCTGAAGCAACAGTCTCTGCTGGCAAATGGCTCTTACCAGTCCTAAAAAACTGGTCATTTCTCTCCAGGGACTGTAGTTTAATGTTCAATCTTTTACCCTCAAGATGCTGTAGCTTATGCTGTCTCAGAAAAAAATATTTTTCTGCCTCAGAAAAAATAAAATCATGGTAGCAATTCACAATGCACCTCACTAATCCCGTGTATTTTGACAGCTGTAAAAGAATGTTGACGCTTAAAAGAATGTTTCTCCCTTTTCCAACTAGAAAGAAAAGAGGGTGCATGCCTTCCCATCAAATCATAACATTATACAAGGGAAGGTCAGTTGCTGTGAAGCATCCTTAAGACTTTCCAAGTCATCACACAAGAGGGATGAGGAGGAAGATGGAATTGATGTGGGCTGGCAGGTCTTTGCTACAGTGTCACACCTCAAAGAAGCTTCCCAGACCACTCTGCTTACTGTGGCTCCTTCTTCCAGCCACTTTCTGCCCCATTACAATATTGTGTTTTCTTCACAGCCCTTGCTGTTTCCTCTACTTGGAATGTTCTTCCCCCAAACCTCTGCAGGCCTCACTTCTTTCACTTGAGTTAATTCTCACCACCTTCTCTAAATTGAGTGCCTCCTCTCATTCTGTATCACCCTGCACTTTAATTTTTCTTCATAGACATATTCCTCCCAACTAAAACCGTGGGTGAATGATTTGGATAGGTATTTCTCCAATGAAGATATATAAATGGCCGATCAGCATATGAAAAGATACCCCAACATCATAGTCATTAGGGAAATGTAAATCGAATTCACAGTGAGAGACCGGCACACACCCACTAGGACGGCTATAATTAAATAGGCCAATAATAACAAGTGTTGGTAGGATGTGGAGAAATGGACACCCTCGTAAGTTGCTGATGAGAATGTAAAACGGTGCCACTGCCTTATACCTAGGAGTGGAACTGCTGGGTCCTCTGGTAACTCTATGCTTAACTTTTTCAGGAACAGTCTGGAAATTCCTTATGGAGTTAAATATGGAGTTACTGTATCAGTCAGTAATTCCTCTCATGTACCTATCATTGGATACATACATCCATGCAAAAATGTGGACACAAATGTTCACGGTGGCATTACTCAAAAAGCCAAAAGTGGAAACAACCCAGATGTCTATCTGCTTACCAGGTAAACAAAATATGGTTCATCTATACAGCGGAATATTGTGTGGCAATTAAAAGGAATGAAGTACTGATTCTTACTTTAATGTGGGTGAAGCTTGAAAGCATTATGCTAAGCAAAGAAGCTGGACACAATGTTTTTGCTTTTGTTTTTTGAGACAGAGTCTCATTTCATCACCCTTGGTAGAGTGCCCTGGGGTCATAGCTCACAACAACCTCAAACTCTTGGGCTCAAGCAATTCTCTTGCCTTGGCCTCCCAAGTAGCTGGGACCACAGGCGCCCACCACAACATCCATAGCTCACAACAACCTCAAACTCTTGGGCTCAAGCAATTCTCTTGCCTTGGCCTCCCAAGTAGCTGGGACCACAGGCGCCCACCACAACATCCGGTTATTTTTAGAGATGGGGTCTTGCTCAGGTTTGGGCTGGTTTCAAACTCCTAAACTCAGGCAATCCACCGGCCTCGACCTCCCAGAGTGCTGGGATTATAGGCATGAGCCACTGCGCCCGGCCAGGAATATATGTTAAACTAGGCTACTCTGCAGTTTCTTTCCAATTATAAAAATTATTCTAGTTTAGTCAGTAATCTTATAGCAGGGCCATTTTCATCATATTCATGTTCCTGAAAAAATGGCTTTCGTTCTATAAACTTGGTCACTAGTCGGTAGCCCACCCACTGAAATACGTCTACAGAGATGTTTTGTTTGCTTGTTAAAGTGTTCAACATTTGAAAACATTTAAACACTTACAGGTGAGCAAAGTACTCAGTTCGACTCAAAACACTTCTTGTTACTGTTGCACATGGCTGGAGTCAGGTCCTTAAATGATCTCCTGTCCCTTTGTATCAGTCACAGAAATCTAAGTTATGCTGTTTGGCTGTTATGATGCCAAAATCTCGGTGACTTAAAACAAGAAAGTTTATTCTTTGGTCTCATCACACCTCTGTCAGAAGTCAACTGGGCACTCAGCCCCTACATCCTTGTTTTCCTCTTAGACATTTGCTGTCAGAAAAGCCAATATCAGGAACTGTTCTTCTTGGTAACTGCTGGGAAAGAGAGCAGATGGAGTCCCTGGTGGCTTTTTAAGGTTTCATTGACCAAAGACAGTCATCTGTCTGATAGAGAAGTATAATTCTCCCAGGAGAAATTGGTAAACAGTGATCCAGTCTAACCTAGTCTTGGATTGAATGCAAAAATAAATCCATTTTATTAATTTGACAATATCAAAATTTTTCCTATCTGAAAATTGAGAAACATCTCAACTTTTTGACCATTTTTTTTGCCCCAACATACCTGAAGATTAATACACTCAGAACTTGATTCTCAGTTGAGGCCATGCACCCCTGGATGAGACAGGAGATGGATCATAATTGTTTTATTTTGAAAGGTGGAGATTGGAGGCAGGAAACATAGGTTTGAGTTTTATTTTATTTTCTGAGCCAGGCTGGAATGCAGTGGTGTCCTCATAGCTCACGGCAACCTCAAACTCCTGGGCTCAAGTGTTCCTGCTGCCTTAGCCTCCCAAAGTTTTGGAATAACAGGTGTGACCCACCTTGCCTGGCTTGAGTTTTATTTTTAAATAAAGACCCCACAGCTGATTCTGGCTTATTGCTCCAGGGTATTTCGTCCTTGTTCCTATGAGGAAGGATTATTAACTTAGAGGCCGACTACTAACTACTATTTTGTTTTGTTTTTAGGAATTCTGATCTGGCCTCAGAGGCCCACTGCTTTCAGAGAACACACAGATTCATATATATAACTAAAGAGCAGCAGGAAAACATTATAGCCAAACCATAAAGGATTAATAAAGGACTCAACTAGATTTGTTAGTAAAAAGTAAGTACTAATTCATTTTCAAGTCAAGATGAGTAAGGAATTAAGAAAACGAACTCAGAGAGCAGCCTGGAAATTTCCATTAATTGCCATAAAATCATCGAGAGTCGTTCATTTTCGAATTTGGCATTACAGAGGTAACGTAGCATTCTTGCCATCTTTTGCCTAGCAGATAGTAAGTGTTTATTAAAAGTTAGATCCCTGCCCCTCCTCTTCCTGAGCTTCTGAGGTTTAGGCAAACACTATTTACCAGAGTAGGGAGAAGGGAGGCAGGTAAGAGGTCAGTACTGTGGTCTCTCCACGGACCCAGTCTGGGCCTCAGAGAGACAGGACACAGGGAGAAGCATCAGAAGCTGTTTCATGATTGAGCCTGGTGCGACACTGAGCTGCAGTGCTTTGGGTAACCTGCAGTCAAAGTAGAAAACTGTGATGAAAGAAGAGTCTCTCTCCTAGGTCCACGCAGACCCCAGCAGGGCCCAGCTACAGTGGAGAGTGCAGAGATTGACTTTGCTGGGTGGTTGAGAATTATCCAATTCAATGCAGTAATTTAAACTGGCGGTTCTCAACCAGGCACAGCTTTCCCCCAGGGAACATTTGGCAACGTCTAGAGACACTTATGGTTTGTGGGTGTGGGTGTGGGTGCTACTTACTGGCATCTGTGGGCAGGAGTCAGGGATGCTGCTGACACCCTGCGAGGCACAGGGCGGGCATCACAACAAACAATCCAGCCTCAAATGTCAATAATACTGAGTCCAGAAACCATGATTTAAATGGAAGCACTTAGTACATTACCTGGCACTTGTGAAAGGCTCAATAAATGTTGATTTACCCTGGGTGGATCTCCTGGTGTCCATAAGGTTTCAAATAATTGTAAATTCCCTAAATTCACCACACATGGTCTATCGAGGGTTTTCTGGACCAAAAAAACAAATCCCCTTTTTTTTAGTTTCTTGAATTGGTATGAGATGTGATAACTTATATTCATGAAATACATATTTTCCCTAAGAAACTGTTATCAAATCATGGTATGTAGCAGTTGACAGCGTCTTAGCCTCCTGGAAAAGCAGCAAACTCCATATTCTTCTAAGGTTCTAGGCTTTTATTTCCTGCTTTAGATCAGGAATGTTTGAAAGCCTGCCTGGAGACATGATAAAGTAAGCTATTTATATATTAGCCAATTTATGATCACCAGTTACATAATCATTAATTGACTGTTCTCCTCTGCTGCTGACTAATACCACTGTCAGCTTCTGTACATACTAATCTTTCTCGATGATGCATATTCAGAACAAAAGAAAATCACAAAAATCAGCATTGGTAGAAGCCCTGTCCAGCAGGCATCTCAGTCTCCTCCTTTTAGAGATGAGAAACCAGGTGCCCACGAAGGCTCATTGATTTGTCCAACTCTATTCCGCTAGTGAGTGACAAAGGTAAGCCTAAAGTTGAGGGCTCCTCCTCAAGTAACTGAAAATGTGTAATCTTCATTCAGAGATCATTGCACTCCGTGTTCTATGGAATATATTTTTGGTCCTCAAGCCACATTGATATATTCATTCTACAATTTTTTTTTTTTTGAG
>NW_003852402.1:29856115-29958166 GCF_000181295.1 Otolemur garnettii | reverse complement strand
TTTTTTTTTTGTGGTTGTTACTGTTGTTTAGCAGGCCTGGCCAGCCTTGAACCCAGAAGCCCTGGTATATGAGGCTGGCACCATAACCACTGAACTACAGGCACCAAGCCAATTCTACAAATATTGTTGATTGCCCTGGCATGGGCCAGACAATATATTAGTTATTGGGTATAAAAGGACAGGTAAAATTGAGTGCAAGAGTAGAAAGCTGACTTATCTTCTAGGCTTACTAAGCACATAACAAAGATGAGTGAGGTAGAGTTGTCAAATGTAATACAGGGAGCTGTAACGGAAGTGCATTGAAAATTAAAATAGTAATAATGAGTAATTATTGATCTGAACTTCACATTTAAACCATGTGTTCTGCATTTATATTTACTAAATATATCCAGCAACTGGATTTAGCAAATATAAATGTAGCTGGCTGGGACCTGGGAAGAGCTGGCAGGTGCATACTTTAGCTAAAGGGAACAGCCACTTCTCAGTCTGAATAATAACTCCTGCCAGGTGTGCAACATCAGAGTTATGAAATCATCATGATGAACTGGAAACCCAGACCTTTAGTTAAAATCTCCCTGATTTTAAAAGTTTGAAAGTGCTTTGAGAACAATTTTAAAGATTCTGTGAGTCAAATGAAAAAGAAAAAGAAGATCCTGTCTGTGGATCGTGATGGTATTTAAGCAAGACAAGAAGCTTTCTCTTTCCCACCTGAATGCAGAACCAGTTGGGCCATACAAGCTTTAGACACACTGGGGTCAAAATGTCACCTTTGATACTGATGATGAGCTGGAGAATCTGTCACTCAACTCCCCAACCTGTGGATTTGGTCCGTGAGTCTCCAAGGTTGCTCACCTGACTCGTCCCTGACTTTCAGAGTCTACTGGGGGCTTCTATACGCTGCCAGTACTTTGATGAGCATCTGCAAGACCCAACTCCACAGTGGTGAATTCTAGGACAGTATAGAAGGACCCTACTACCCTTTCTGTCTCAGTTTCTGCTGAGGCCTCCGGACAATAGCTGGCCAGTGCTCCATGTTCTAATTGGAAGGGCTGGAACCCCGATATAGGACTTCCAAGAAGGGAGCAACAAACCAGTTTTGGGGATCTCAACAAACGTCTATCTCAAAATCGAATTTGGAAGTAATGGAGCATATGTCAGCATGTTTCATCTCAGCCCCTCTTCCCACGCTCATGGGGAAGGGTGAGGCGTCTCTTTCCTGCCCCCACTAAGCCTGCTGAGAAGTTAGACTGTATTTGAGATAAGTGCCTCTGCGGGTTTGCTGAGCACAGTGACAGCCCCGTGGCTGCAATGCAGGAAATCAAAAGGCAAGAGACTAGCTGCTGCTCTCAGGGCAGAGGGAGGAGATGGGACTGCCCTGGGAGCAACTGTCCTCCCACTGAGGATGGAGACAGAGATTCCGGAGTCTCCCCCACGACTGCATATGAGCAGCATGGGAGAGAAAGACATACCTGCAGCCTCGGAGAACTCAAAGGGATGCCATAAACCCAACAGGAGGATGAAGCTGCAGCGTCCCAGGAGCTGGGGAATGAAGAATGAAGATGACACACAGAGAGAATGCACTGCTCACATCACAGAGTCACGGCTAAGTGTGTGCCCTGAGGACCTCACAGAAGTGCCCACGAGACCGTTTTCCCTGGGCTCAAACCTATGGAGAGCTGGTTTTAAATATTTAAAGAGAAGGAATCATTAGTGTCCACCAAGACCTCCCTTGCTGCTTGTGTCTCCCCCATCCTCTGCTTTAACCCAAGAGGAACCAGAGTCCTCTTGGTAAGTGAAGAAAGAGGGGAAATAGAGGGAAAACCCACTATGCCCCTAGTTAGATGGGGAGATAGAAACATTCTCCTCCCGCCCGATACCCACTGGAGCTTCTGGTGGCTAGCGTCAAGGGGTGATGCTTTAAGGTCAAATGAACTTTAGAGGTTTGGCTATTGCGTACAGATAGATACATTATTTATTTATTTATTTATGGAGACAGAGTCTCACTCTGTTGCTCTGGGTAGAGTGCTGTGGTGTCATAGCTCACAGCAACTTCAGATTCTTGGACCCAAGCAATCCTCTTGCCTCAGCCTCCCAAGTAGCTGGGACTATAGGCTCCAGTCATAACTAGTTTTTCCTTCCCTCCCTCCCTTCCTTCCTTCCTTCCTTTCTTCCTTCCTTCCTTCCTTCCTTCCTTCCTCTCTCTCTTTTTTTCTTTTTTTTTTGAGACAGAGTCTCACTCTGTTGCCCTCAGTAGAGTGCTGTGGCGTCACAGCTCACAGCAACTTCCAACTCCTGGGCTCAGGTGATCCTCTTGTCTCAGCCTCCTGAGTAGCTGGGACTACAGGTGCTGGCCACAACACGCAGCTATTTTTTAGAGATGGGTTCTCCCTCTTGCTCAGGCTGGTCTCGAACTCCAAACCTCCAGCAAACCACCCATCTCAGCCTCCCACAGTGTAAGGATTACAGGCATGAGCCACCGCTCCTGGCCCTTAGTTTTCTATTTTTTGTTCTTGCTCCAGGCTGATCTTAAACTCCTGAGCTCACGAAGCCTCCCAGAGTTCTAGGATTACAGGAACAATCTTGCTCCATGCTGGTCTTAAACTCCTGAGCTGCGTCAGCCTCTCAGAGTTCTAGGATTACAGGCACAATCCACTGTGCTTGGCCTGAAATAGATATTTTAATTACTGAAATCAAGCTATTTTATAATTAAAGGTGACTGGAAGACATTTTATTATCAGCCAAAGAACAGATAAGATGTGAAGCCCCTCCCCTTCTCCTTGTTCCCCACTAAGTTTTTATCTAGGAACAAGGGAGGAAAGTGGGTTTAAATAGGTAAAAGAATAAAAAAATTCCATTCCATTTTTTGTCTTTAATTTTTGTGGAGGTCTCACTCAGTGACCCAGGCTGGAGTGCAGTAGCACGATCATAGCTCACTGAAGGTTCAAACTCCCGGGCTGAAGTGATCCTCCTGCCTCAGCCTGCGGAGTAGCTGGGTGCAAGATTGCTCTTGGACTCAAGCGATCCTCTTTGGTCAGTTTTTTTTTTTCTATTTTTAGTAGAGATGGAATCTTGCTGTTGCTCAGGCTGGTCTCAAACTCCTGAACTCAAGCAATCCACCTGCCTCAGCCTCCCAAGGGTGCTTGCCACCATGTCCAGCTAATTAAAAAAAAATTTTGAGACAGGGTCTTATATCGAACTCCTGGCCCCAAGGAATCCTTCCAGCTTGGCCTCCCAAAGTGCTAGGGTTGCAGAGGTGAGCCACTGTGCCTGGCCAAAGTTGTCTTCCAATTGCGCTCAACGCAAGTCAATTTTTTGTTAACATAAATACCATACATATTTTTAGTTGAAATGCTACATATATTTTTAGTTGGTGTTACTGAAAACCCATCTCACATCAGCTTGCATAACAGTTTTGGGCACAGCTTGATCAAGGCCCCAGCTCCTCTTATCTCTGCCCTCCCTCCATGCTAGTTTCTTCTGCACAGTGGCGTTCTGTTTGGTGACAGGAGGGCTTCCAATAGCAGGTACAGCTCTGTGCTCCCTGGTTGCTTCTGAAGGGCAAAACATCATTCCCACAACCACAAAACAAAGCTCCTCAGTTTCCTACTGTGAAGAAGCCCCTGTGTTCAGGGAGGTGCCCTGTACTGGCTGGAGTAGGCCTGTGTTAACTAATCCATCAGTTAAGGAGCATCATTCAACCACCCAAGACCCTCCACAGACCCCAGAGAAAAGATGACTCCAACTGAAATGCAAGGCTGCTGCTCAACAGGACAGAAATAGCATAGATGTCAGGGAGGTGGGAAAAATAAAATGTGCACCAAAGGAGGTGAGGAGGGACTGAATAGCAGACACAGTGGTTGAGAGGTAGCCCTTAAAGAGGGAAAGGAACTGGGATTAGGGAGAGGCCAGGCTGGAGAGTGGGCTGTGAAGGGGATGGGCGTGCAGTGTCAGGACAATGCTGTTTGAAGAATTAGTGAGAGACCCCTGGGCCACCGAGCACATGATTACATTACAGAAATCGTATGTAGTTTGTTTGTTGGGACACAGGGACTCAGGAGGTGGGGGAGGGATGACATACTCGAACAGGGTAATTGGGAAGAGCTTAGTAAAGGGAAACAGAACTGGCCTGGTGCTGGGGGGTGGAGAGTAGCAGCAGCAAGCTGTTGCCAGCCCTCCATCTGAGAGAGCCACCCCCCAGCTCCACACGGCAGGAGCTGCAGCCCCTGGTACAGGGAAATGCAGACGCTTAGCAGCCTGGCTCGGGGAGGGGGTTTCCGGGAAACAATACCCCCACCTCTCCCCTCTTCCTCAATGCTGGTGCCTTTTTTTTTTTTTTTTTTTTGAGGCAGAGTGTCAAACTGTCTGTACCGCCCTGGGTAGAGTGCCACGGCATCATCATAGCTCACAGCAACCTCCAACTTTTAGCTCAAACGATCCTCTTTCCTCAGTGTTTTTTCCTATTTTTAGTAGAGGTGGGATCTAGCTGTTGCCCAGGCTGGTCTTCAACTCCTGAGTTCAAGCAGTCCACCTGCCTCGGCCTCCCTGAGTGCTAGGAGTACAAGTGTGGGCCACTGTGCCTGTCCTATGCTGGGGACTTCTGTTGGGTAAAATTAAACTGATGTTGGAAGGAAAGGGAGCTCGCTGATGCAGTCTGTACTCCAGGGGAGCACCCGGAAGCCCCGAACAGAGTAGAAGGAGGTGGAAAGTAGATCCAGAGGGACAGATAGAAAACACCCAGCACAGAAAGAGGGGCAAACAGAAAAGACCGGATATACTGCGGGTCCTGAGACTAGTGGAAGGTGTGGAAGTTGGAAGCGCTTCTGTCCTCTAGGGGGAGCTCAAGGACTTCTCTCTTTCCACTCAGGCACTCTCCGCTGAGGAGGCGCATCCAGAGAAGCAGAGGGTGAAAAAGACTCCAGGGACAGAGCCCTTGACTAGAGGACAGAGCCAGGAGGAGGAAAGGGGTTGCTCCTGGAGAGGGAGATCTCCCTTTTGTACTCTAATTTTCTATTTGTATTGATTTTTAATAGCAATTGAAATAATCAAAGCTAACACTTGTTACTCATAGTGCCAAGTTCTAACAGATTCTTCCAGTAAGTACCATTGAAATTCTCGTGTTGTAGACTAAGAGACTGATAGATCCGGGACAGGAGACCATTCTCTGCTCTGGTTTTCTCCCATGCCGCTGATTTAGTCAGCTGGGTCAAACGTTGCCTTTGTTTAGAAGGCCTAACAAAACTAGGGTAGGGTCCATGGAAAAGGAGTCATCTCTCTCCTACCAGGGAGAGATTTCCTGGTAGGATTTGTCTTCATTTAGCAATTTCAAGCACATATTTGATGACTGAGCACTTACCACCTCGCACACTTTGAGCCAGGTGTCAAGGATACCCAGGTGACCAGATTCCAGGCACCCCAGGGTAGGGTGTAAGAGCTTGAGGGAATGGATCTGAGTGTCAGGTCTGCACGACCCAGAAAAAGCACTTAAATAATCTAACTCTCTGTTTCCTCATCTCTGAAATACAGATAATTAAAAAAAAAAATACAAAACACTTAGAACAATGCCAGGCAGGTTGTTAATGGCACAGATGTATAAGGTGCTGTTCTTGCAGCACACGGGCAGCCTGTGAGAGACACAGAGGACCAAGGTCAGGTTCTTGGGCAAGTGGAAAAAAGCCAAAAGACCACTAATTTGGGAGGCGCCACTTGGTCCAGCTCAGCTTTTTGAGGTTGAGGCTGTAGCTCTAATTCAGGGGTGACAGAAAGGTTTTTGTATGGTATTTTACCTCCGATAGATCAATGCTGGCTGCCTGATCTACTGTATTGAGAGAGATTCTCAGGCTGCTTTAGTGTTAAGGAGAGCAAATGCCGTGTGAGGTGAGTGATGCCTGCCCTTGAATGAGGATGGAGAGGAGGCATGTCGTCCTAGCACAGTGCTCTTCTGCCTACCATGACCCTTCAGCAGGGGCAGCTGGGCAGGACTCAGAGGTCCTGATTATAATCGCAGGTTAAGGTAATCCACCTTTTCAGTTTGTCTAGAATGTCTCAATATACCCTCAATCTTGGGTATATCCCAGTCAATTTCAGTGTTTTCCATCTACCTGACACTATTTAAAAACAAACAAACAAACAAACAAACAAAAAGCTGTCAACTCTGACCAGTAGGATTCCAATTTCAGCCTGTGCAAATGCATCTCATTCTGGCCTGTTGTCATATTCCAGCCTCATATCCTCCAATGCCCCCTCCCCACCCCCACTTCACAGGAGCTGACCTCCGTAGCTCTCTCCTTTCTCGGCTATTTTCCCTGCTATATCCGTTGAAGACTTAGCAGGAAACAGATGGCACCTTCAAAAGGGTTTAGCTGAAAAGAATTTCGTGCAGGGATTATTTACAGGGGCAAGGGCAGGGGCAATGGAATCAACAGGAGCTGGGGAGACACTAGGAGATTTGTCCTCACCACAGGAGGTCTGCAGGAACTAGGGGAGGGGTCCTGATGCCAGCCTGGCATCAAGTCTGGGAGCTGGAGCCTCTGTCTCGACTGTGGTGAGGCGAAGAGGAGAGGGTAGAATTCCCTGGCCTTGCTCTCCTCCCGTCCTCTGGCCTCTTGCCAGTGCTTTCTTGCCAGAGAGCAAAAAAAAAAAAAAAAAAAAAAGCCAGTGAGACAACAGGTCTAGTGGAGGTCAGACTCCCGGCCCACAAAGCATGACAGGAAAGGGCAGAGAACAGGTCTAAGAATAACCAGCCCAGGCCACCCTATTGTCACTCAGCTTCCATTCTAGCCCTCTAGCCCCTTACTTAGCCAAAGAAACTCAGGTACTCAACACAGGGAAAATGCACATCAGCTACTATCCCTGAAGGGTAATGAAGTTCAGCCCTTCCTGGAAGCTAAACTGTAACTTAAGTCCCCACCGGGATGCAAGGCAGCAAAGAAAAGGAGAAAAGGAAACCGTCACAATAAAATAGGCTGCCACAGCCCACCTTGGAGGAGGTCTAATCTGAGAGTCCTGCCTCCTTTTCCCACCACTCTTTCCTTGATTCCTCACCCTCACCCATCTCTTGGACATGTGAGGTGTTCTTACTGGATGGGGTGAGCCAGCCCTTTGTTCCCTCAGGATCTGGTGATTATGGTTCTTTGTTGCGTATCTGCTGCTTCTCATTGACCATTGAACTTGGGAGTGCAATGAACCCTACAGGCTCCAGATGGTGTTTTTACCATGTAGCAATGATCCCAATTTCTCCATGATAATCAGAATCAATCACATTGGCCCATTCAGTCAATCACATGCCCCTGCCCTCGATCAGTGGCATGAGTAGCCTCAAATGTCCAAAGGCCATTCTGTGTTTCCTAATGGAAATCTCTCTCTCCAAGAGCCCCAAGCCCATTCATTAGATGTGAAGATGCAATTTTTAGGGACAAGAAGGCAATATATTTTAAAAAGAGAGGGGGGGGTCTCACTCTATTATCCAGCCTAGAGTTCAGTGGCATGATCGTACTTCAGTGCAGCCTACTCCTAGGCTCAAGTGATCCTC
Source organism: Otolemur garnettii (assembly GCF_000181295.1). Classification (NCBI taxonomy): domain Eukaryota; kingdom Metazoa; phylum Chordata; class Mammalia; order Primates; family Galagidae; genus Otolemur; species Otolemur garnettii. Next base: position 29,950,638 of record NW_003852402.1, on the reverse strand, counting down.
CTGCCTCAGCCTCCCAAGGAGTTGGGACTATAGATGCACACCATTATGCCTGGCTAATTATTATTAGTATTATTTTGAGACAGAGTCTCACTTTCCTGCCCTGGGTAGAGTGCTGTGATGTTACGACTCACAGCAACCTCAAACTCTTAGGCTCAAGCAATCCTATTGCCTCAGCCTCCCAAGTAGCTGGGACTATAGGCTCCCACCACAATGCCCGGCTATTTTTAGAGATGAGGTCTCACTCTTGCTTAAGCTTGTCTCCAACTCGTGAGCTCAAGGAATCCATACCCCTCGGCCTCCCAGAGTCCTGGGATTACAGGTGTGAGCCACCATGCCAGGCCCTTGGCTGGCTAATTAGAAAAATTATTTTTAAAGGCTGGAATTTGCTATGTTGCTCAGGCTGTCTTGAGCTACTGGTCTCAAATGAGCCTCCTACCTCAGCCTCCTGAGTAGCTGGAGCTACAAGCATGAGCTACTGGGCCTGGCTTTGGTTGAAGTGGGTTATTAAATGTAACAGTGAGAAGCTATTCCTACATCGACTTCCGTTCCCAGGGCCTTACATTCAGCAACCTATATTGACCGCTGATCTGACCCTCACTTCACAAGGAGTTGCCTTCCAGGAAGCACCATAAGTGAGCCTTCCTTGGCTCGTTCCGTCATTCCATCAAGCCAGCTGCTTCCAGGTGATGTATGAACCAAGATTTCCATAATGTGATCCCAGGACGTACCAACACTGTTTCATTGTAATTGAATTCCTTGATCAGTGGCAGTGATGTCTGTAATACCATGGTGCGCCAATAAGGTAGTTAGTTTATCAGCCGCTGATGGTGGCACTGGCAGAAGCAGCATGGACCAGAAAGGGAGATTATGCTCCAGTATAGGTAATTATTCCCATGAAGACAAATTACACTGCCCCTTCCATGATAAAGTGGCCAATAATATCGACCTGGATGACCAATGTCCTTGGGAAATGGTGCCAAACACGGGCTTCTGTTTTGGAAATGAGAGTATTCAGCAGCAGGGGCATGGCCAGACCAGCTGTGGGGAGAGGAAGGCCATGTTGCTGCCCTCATCCATTGCCTCTACTCCTGTTTCTGTGGCCACTTCTTACGTGACCATTTGCCCAAGCATAAACAAGGCCAGTGTCCAGTCCGTTCAGACTTCTCCAACAAAACACCACTGGGCACAGTGGCTCACACCTGGAATCCCAGCACTGGGAGGCCCAGGTGGGCGGATTGCCTGAGCTCAGGAGTTCAAGCCAAGCCTGAGCCAGAGTGAGACTATCTCTAAAAATAGCTGGGGGTTGTGGTGGGTGCCTGTAGTCCCAGCTACTCGGGAGGCTGAGGCAAGAGAATCGCTTGATCCCAAGAGTTTGGGGTTGTGTGAGCTATGACATCATAGCACTGTACCAAGGGTGACAAAGTGAGACTCTATCTCAAAACAAACAAACAAACAAAAAAACACCACCATATACTGTGTTGTTTATAAACAACAGAAACTTATTTCTTACAGCTCTGGAAGCTGGGAAGTCCAAGATCAAGGTGTTAGCAAATTCTGGGTCCTATTTCCTGGTTCATAAGGGAAATAAGGCACCTTGTGTGCTCTCACATGGTGACTGGAGTTAGGCAGCTCCTGGGGCCTCTGTTATAGGGGTATTAATCCCTTTAAGAGTCCACTGTCCTCACTCCCTAATCACCTCCCAACAGCCCCACTTCCTAATACCATCACACGGGTGATTAGGTTTCGACATATGAGCTTTGAAAGGACACAGTATTCATAGCAGCCAGAGAAGAAGGCTCTCGAAAACCAAGGGATAGGTAGGTCATCTTGGATACGTCCTCATTCAGCCTTCTAAGTAACAGATGTCCTCTGGGGAAACTTTTTTTTTGAGACAAGAGTCTCACCTTGTCACTTGGTCTAAAGTGCTGTGGCCTCAGCCTAGGTCACAATAACCTCAAACTCCTGACCTCAACCAATCCTCCTGCCTCAGCCTCCCTAGTAGCTGAGACTACAGGTGCCTACCATAATGCCTGGCTAATTTTTCTATTTTTAGCAGAGATGGGCCTTGCTTTACTCAAGATGCTCTCAAATTCCTGAACTCCAGGGATCCTCCTGCCTCAGCCTCCCCCCAGAGTGCTAGGATTATAGGCATGAGCTGCTATCCAGCCTGCAGGGGGAAATTTATTTGGTACTCAATCTCAAAGACTACAGCCATTCTTAGAGGCCCATCATATAACTCCTCTTCCAGTGACCTTGGCACCCATCTTCCAGATCCCTACCAAGTAGACCACCAACCCCTCAGCCAGTGTCCAGGGAGCTGTGTATCTCACCTGAGTTGTCTCCTCTCTCATGTCAGTCATGAGCCGGGTGCACTGCCCAAGTTCTGTCCACTGGGAAATTTCCCTCTGACTTGCAGAGCCGATCCATACAGACACATCCTTAAACCAGGCCACTGTCCCCTTCTTTATTCATCAAATGGTCATAGGGAATTCCCTTGGAGACCAGAGGTAGGGTTTGAGGGAGAGGAAGAAGGCAGGAGGCAGTAAGAAGACTGAGTCATCTGCTTATGCAGAGAAGAGAAGTGCTGAGAATAGATGCGAGGATGTGAGGGCTAAGGAATAACAGCTCACCCACATATGTGCGGTTCTTTACCCTTAAGTTGAAAAGAAATGATTCTTCAGCAAGCTTCCTCTTAGCATGAGAAAATTCTTAAAGATATCTATCCCAGCATCAATATTACAAACTAATCATCAGGAAAGAAGTATCTTCGCATTCAATTTATGTTTCTGACAAGTAATGTATTTCACAGCCCTTCCTAAACAGACACGAGGTAGAATTAGAGATATCCAATATCTATACATGTAATTGATTGTTGCCAGAAAGTCCATCTGGAAGGGGGAGCGTCTGATAAATTCCTCCTGTTTGTTCTTTTTAAAACAATTTCCAGTTTTACATTTTCCTTGTCAGCGAGGAGGGAAAATCAGATGACTTTCAGAAGATTAGTTTCTTGTAAGCATTATCGAAACCATTAAAATCTCACTATGGGTTTTTAAAAATAAAAGATGTGACAGTAATCTACCATATCCTTATGGAAGTCAGAAAGGGCAGCATGAGGGGGCAGTCAGGAGCTGGGAAGGTTGGGCTCCCTCCCCGGGTATTGGTTACGTGGGTGATTTCATCTTGCAAAGTTAACACAAGCTGTGCACTTATAAAAGATGTACTTTTGTATATATATATGTGTGTGTGTGTTGTACGTCAATAAAAAGAAAAAATGAAATGTGCTTATGTAATGATGATTTTCTTGCAAAAATTTCCATGAACTAGAAACTAGATGAGAAAATTGTATGAAATGCTGCACAATTAGTGCCTTCTTCCAGCTGAACAGCTCCATCAAAAACATCTACCAAAGGTCTCCAATATAAGGAATTGCTTTGGATACAGCCTCTGGTCGACTGGGGAGGACAACATATCACAAAATAATTCATTCACAAAACAAATATTTATTGAATACCTACCATGTGTCAGATGCCAGGTTAAACGTTTGAGATTCCATGAGTAAGCGAAATGGACAGAACTCCTTATTCCTGTGGAACTGATGCCCGGTGGGCCGGACAGCCAGACAATCAGCAACCACCAGTGAGAAAATGACACAATGATGTGTCCGAAGGTGGTGAGGACTTCTCAAGAAAATAGAGACAGGCCAGGGAGATGGGCAGTGTCTTGGGGAGGTCTGCAGTTTTAAGCAGGATCTCAGGAAGATGTCACTAAGAAAACGGTACCTAAACAAAAATGAGAAGATGCTGGCTGTGTGTGTAGTTGGGGATGAAAGTCCAAGCAGAGGGAATTTCGAGGCAGGAGAGGATCTGGTGAGTTCAAGCCGAGAGGCCAGCGTGACCAGGACTAAGTGAACAAATGGGAAAGGAGATGACGTGAGCCAAGATATTGATGAGAAGAAAGATAATTGTAGGCTGCTGCACGATTTCCATTTTTACTTTCAATGAAATGGGACACCGCTGCAGGAGCGTGAGCCAGGGAGTGGCATGAGCTGACTTAATTTTGAAAGTATCTTGTTTTGAGAACAGACTGTAGAGGAGGAAGGGTGGCGGCAGAGAGACCCAGCAGGAGGCTATTGCAATAACTTGGGTGAAAAATGATGGCGGCTTGGACCAGCTTGGTAGCAGTGGAAGTGGAAATGATCAGAGTTTGGGTCTATTTTGAAACTTGAGCCAACAAGATGTGTTGTAGGATTGAATATGAGATTCTGGGAAAGAAGGAAGTCTAGCATGATTTTGTGGTTTTGGTCCTGAGGGTGGAGCTGTCAACAACTCAGATGAGGAAGACTGTGGGTTGAGCAGGATTAGAGAAGGAGGTTAGAAATTCAGTGCTGGACAGACTACACTTGGGATGTCTTTTAACCTTTTAGAGGACAAGTAGGAAGTTAAATATGAGTTTAGAGTTTGGGATAAATGAGTGGATTCAAATGTAAATGTCACATTATTAGGCCTAGGGATTAAATTTGTGAGACTGGATGAGATAACAAAGGAAGAGTATGAAATAGAGAAGAAGACTCAGAACCAAGGCCTAGAGCATTTCTAGAGAAGCACCCAATACTACAGAAAGAAGGCTCTGTCCTAGGGTATTTCATGTTTGCAACAGGATGACTTGACTTAGCACTACTTACCACTGTAATAATTACCTCCCCGGAAAGTAAACCCAAGGACATTTCTCCAATTTCTAGGTCAAGCCATAATCATGAGTAATTGCACAGTGCCTGGCACATAGTGAGAGCTTCCTAATTATTACAAATTGTTGAATGAATTATTTCGGACTTTAGAGACAGCCAAAATCTCTTGAGGCGTGTGACCTTGTGAGTGAGAGCTGGTGTTTGAAATACGTTTAGGCACCATCCCCGTTGGATCCCTCAGGAATATTGGGGAGCAGATGTGTCAAGGTGGTTCCTGCTTGGAGTTGAGTTGAAAGCCAGCAGACTACTCCATCCAAAGCATCTGTTCTTCTTCCTTGATCAACTCTATCTGGATCAATTCTTTTTCACCCTTAAATATTTATCCCTTTGCCTTGGAGCCTCTCATTGGCTGTTTCCTTAGTCTGAATCATCTCCTCCTTTGAATCATTCACTGACTTCATTTACTGAAGCCTCGGATTAAAATACCTCTTCAGAGAAACCTACGATCACACTTTAGCTTCGGACTACACTAGTCTTTTCCATTTATCATTCTCATTCCGTCACTTACTACCACCTGCCATTATATTGTATTTCTTCGTCTGGTTACTCTTTGACTCTCCCACTAAAATACATCTCCTTGAAGCAGGGACTTATTTTGCTTTGCTTCTATCCCCAGTAGATAGATCTAGAAAAAAGCTTTGCCCATAGCAGGCAACGTGATAAATGTTGGTTTATGAATGAATCAACTCTCTCAGATCCGGTTGAGGTACCACTCCATTAAATAATCATATGGATTTCACACCATGTCCAAAGGATTTGTGCTGAGCCTAAGTGAAAGGGAAGAGCATGTGATCCCCAGCCCACACAAGCCTGCAGTCTGGTGGTTGCTGTTGGTTGGGACTGTTAGGCTGAGGGCAACTCACTTCCCGGAATGCAAAATTCTGTTTCCTGTCAGGCTCTCAAAAGGATGGTTGGTGCCTTGGGGAATAACAACCCTCCTTTTAGCAGAGTTTCCAGGGGGGGTTTCCTTTAGGGTCCTCTCTGGGCAGACAGCATATATTTCAAAGCTAATTTGTTTTCTCATTTGGGATGAATAGTCTTCTTTTCTGTCCTATAAATCATACTCAGCCTTCCTTTCCTCACCCTTCTCCCTTGAAGGGTGGAGGACATGATGTTTCTGACCACGCTGATAGGAGGGTGGGAGCCCTTTACGAAGACACCTGTTGGAAAGGGTTTGGAGAGAAACTAGATTATCAGGAGACTCCTGGTTCAGGATCTTATATCCTTGATTAAACTCTGACTTTGAAAATTTCCCAAAGTACACCACCCCCGTTCCCCTGAATAGATTCCTACTGAAAGCAGCTAACACAGTGGGCACATTGTGTAGAGAAAGATCTCTCCCGTGACCTTATGCCATGGGCTATGTGGAAACACAAGAACCCGAACTGGGGTTTTGTGTGGCCAAAAGGTAAGGATATTAAGAATACATGAGATTACAAAAGAAAAAAAAAATAAAAGGCAGATAAGGAATAAGGAAAGCTTTCAGAGTCTCGCAGCTCAGTCAGTCCCCTGTTAGGAGGTAAAAGGGTTTTATTTCTGTCTCTAGCGTAGGCTTAGGCAAACCCAAGTCTTGCTCTTTGTGGTGGGCTTGTGCAGGGTAAATGGAAAAAGGGAAATTCCTGGCAAGCTCTGGCTTGGAGATGGTACAAAAAAACCTCAGTCAGTACAGTGTACTTCCTTCTTTCTTGAATCCATACTGACTTGCCCAGTAAAACTTTCTTTAGTCCTTTACTGATTCCAAAACTTATTTTAATTTTTGCCTTTCAATGCTTATTTCCTTTCCCACAGATGGTACTGGGTAAAATAGAAGCCTGTAAAAGTAAATCTTAAAAGACTTTCTTTCCTTTTTTTGGCTTGAAAATGTTTCACATGACTCCACGAGAGTCCCACCTCATCCACCCACACTTAGATTTTCCCTCTTCCTAGCATTAATAGGTCTAAACATTCAGTTAGGCAGGAAATTTAGAATAAGAAACTTCATCTTTTTTTTTATTTTTTTGCTTCTTAAAGGGATTTTTGAAAATATTGCAGGAGTTCTGATTCTAGGTACAATGGAGTACATGAACTCACTCCAACCTGTGCCTCCCACCAAAATAAAGACTGGGTGGAGTAGGTGGAGCATCTGAGGACTCTGAAAAGTAAATCGCAGTGGGCGGTTGGAAGTAGAAAACCAAAGTGTTGAATTTATCATTTGTTTTCTCCTCTAGTATCCCTGAAAATGAGCTCAAGACCGCCCAAATCCCAGTGTGGACACAGAGGCACAGGCAGAGAGTGCTCTGGTGTGGTCCTCCAATTCCGGCTCAGAGAGTGAGAACGAGAAACTGGGAGAAACCTTTGTTTTATTAGTTTCCCTTCCCCCGAAGCTTTTATTTACTTTAGCTCCTATGACGTACTGCAGTGGTAGCAGTAACAGGAGCACACAGGAGTCAAAACTCTGAGAAGGGGAACGTTTCTGCCCAGTTGGAGGAACTGTGGCCCGAAAAGTTTGAGGCAAACTCCTGTGACCTTTTTTCTCTCCCTCTAGTCTCTTCCCTTGGTCTAACATATGGGGATAGTTGCAGGAAGGGCACAACAGAGTCACACTACCAAAACCCCAGATTTATGACCCAAAGAACAAAGCAGAGGAACCAGAGAAACCAGAAGGTAGCAAGGAAGTTACAGAGAGAAAGGAGCTCAGCATTAGAGCCCCTTCAAGTTGTTCATGAACTTGGGCTCATCCTTGATCTGTGCACACATAGCTCTGCCTTGAAACCACACGGACGATAAGAACTGAACTGAAGGATGAACTGGCCAGATCCTTGATGCACATACATGGGGCATAGCTGACTAGCACTGCAAAGGCTTGGACAACTGGACTGAAATTGGATTCATAACCCATAAATGGTTGGTCTGAATTTGAAAACTGAACCCTCTGTGTCAATTACCCACTAAAACAAAAATATTAATATTCTGTGTAGGGTTTTAGCAAGACCCTGAATCATTCAAAATATCCAGGATATAGTCCGCAAGTGTGCAGCATACCAAACTCTAGAAAGATGGCGACTCACATGGGAAAAGACAATCAAGAGACACCAACACCAGGAGGACACGTCGCTAGAATTATCTGGCAAAGTCTTGCTAGTGGAGCTATGGCAGAAATATTCCAGCAAGTAAGGAAGTAAACTCTCATACAAATGGAATGATAGAAGGCTTCGGCAAGGAAATAGAAGATATAAAAAAGAAAGGCTCGGTGCCTGTGGCTCAAGTAGCTAAGGCACCAGCCACATATACCTAAGGTGTTCGAATCCAGCCAAGGCCCGCCAAACAACAATGACGGCTGCAACCAAAAAATAGCCAGGCGTTGTGGTGGGTGCCTGTGGTCCTAGCTACTTGGGAGGCAGAGGCAGGAGACTCGCTTGAGCCCAGGAGTTGGAGGTTGCTGTGAGTCGTGATGCCACCACACTCTACCCAGGGGGATAGCTTGAGGCTCTGTCTCAAAAAAAAAAAAAAAAAAAATATGTGAAATGTTAGAGTTGAAAAAATACAACAACTCACAGGGTGGGCTCACTAGCAGAAGAAAAGTGAACTCGAAGACAGATCAATAGAAAAGATTTGAGTTTGAGCAACAAGGAGAAAAAGATTGAAAAAAAGATGAACAGAGATTTAAGGACCTGTTGAACATCACAAAAAAGGCTAATACTTGTGTCATCAAAGCCTCAGAAGGAAAGGAAAGAAGAGTATGGTATAGGTAAAATATTTGCAGAAATAACAGCTGAAAACACCCCAAATTTGGCAAGAGAAAAAAACTCGCAGATTCAATAACGTCACTAAACCCAAAGAGGATTATTACCAACTCCACCGAGTCCACTCCCAGACACAGCAGAATCAAAATGACTAAAAACGAAAGACTAAGGAAAAATACTGAAAACAACTAGAGAAAAACGATACATGACTTACAGGGAAACAGCAACTTGAATGGCTGTACTTGTCTCATCGGAAATTATTGAAGAGAAAGTGAAACATTTTTAAGGTTCTGCCGACCCATGATTCTATAACCAGTAAAGGCATTCTCCAGGAAATAAGGGGAAGTAAAAACCTTCTCACACAGAGAAAAACTAACAGAATTCACTGCCAGCATGCTTGTTTAAGGAACTCCTAAGAGGAGTTCTTCAGATGGAGGTGAAATGATACTAAAAGGAAACTTGTAATGGAGTGACAGAGAGAGCAGTAGACTTGGTAAATATCTTGGAAGATAGACTGTTCTTCCTTTATTGGATATTTTAAAATATGCTTTATTGTTGAAAGCAAAAATTATAACCTTAGTGGAGTTTAACTTAAACATATATATGTCAGCTAAAGCTATCTCCACTACCATGCCCAGTAATCTCACTCCTAGGTATTTACTATGCAAAAATAAGTTTACAAGACAATCCAACAAACCTATATGTAAATGTTTATATAATGGCTCTATTCATCATCACCCCCAATTGGAAACAACCCAAATGTCCTCCAACTTGTTAATAAACCTCGGTTCATCTAAACAATGACATACCACTCAACAACATAAACTAGTGCATCATGCGACACTTCAGTGAATCTCAAAGGCATTGAGCTGAGTGAAAGAGTCCAGTGTCAAGAGATGACATACTAAATGATTTCATTTGCATGCAATTTGGATGGACAACAGACCAATGCCTGGTGATCTGTTAGGGGTTGGGGTGAGAGGAGAGGGTGAGGCAAGGTGTGCCACGGGAGAATTTTAGGGGTGAGAGAACCATTCTGGGTCTTGATTGTGGTGGTGGTCATGTGAATTTATACATTGGTCAAAAGGTATAGAACTGAACTCACAGAAAAAAATTAGTTTGGCTTTATGTTAATTTTTTAAAAATAAGGCTAGAAAAAACACAGAAGATTGCACATATACATATATAAAACAGGCAAAAGAAAACATAGTTTTAATCAGTTTTCCTCTTATTTTTGGCACTGTCCTTTCAGATTTAATATTGCACGTGTTTATTCATTCTCCACTCCCATCAAAGCAGCCATGAAAACTTGAGTCACCACGTGTAGATCTGGAACAGATAGCTGGGGTAGAGGACAGGCTATCGGAAAGCTAATGACCTGGCCATATGCCATCATGTAGGAACAAGGAGGACATTCAAGCCTGGCTGAAAGGATTCAGTCCCTGAGACCAGGAGAGATGCTTTACTTTTAATCAGCTTTTCCTACGTTATGTTCCAAGAGTTTGGTAGGTCAGCAAATGACCAACTTTAAGTTCTTAAGCTCACAGGAAAGAGAAACCATTATTTTTCCATGTTCCTCAAAAATAGAACCTTCCACACACAATGGCTCTGTGATACCAAGATAAGACTGCAAGTTTGCTGGCTTTTTTCTTTTTTTGCTAGCCTGAAGCTCCCTGAGGACTAATATGCCTTATGCACAGTTGTTCTCAGCACACAATAGTGTGTCCACTTAGTGTGTCTGTTGCACTGAAGTGAATATTGGAAAGTACTTTTTTTGAGACAGAGTCTCAAGCTGTCGCTCTGGATAAAATGCCATGGTGTCACAGCTCACAGCAACCTCAAGTTCTTGGGCTTAAGCTATTCTCTTGCCTCAGACCCCCAAATAGCTGGGACTACAGACAGCTGCCACAATGCCCGTCTATTTTATTTTTGTTGTTGTTGTTGCAGTTGTCATTGTTGTTTTAGCTGGCCCAGACTGGGTTCAAACCCGCCGGCCTGGGTGAATGTGGCCAGCACCCTACCTACTGAGGTACGGGTAATGCCTGGAAGGTGCTTTTAACGTGCTAGGATTATTTTTAGGATCCTTAGTTCCAGATTGGGTTTGTAGTCATGTTAAAAATAAAAGGAAGATACCTGGTTGAAAAAAAGGGATGCTGGTGAGATTATTTTCATAGTTAGAATATTGTGTGCCAGATCAGAAAAAGGAGGCATCAGCTGGAATCCCATAGGAGTTAAGTCAGGAGAATTGGCCTTGACTCCAGCATGAGGATGGGGTCTCCAATACTCACAGGGGAGATGGCTGTAGGGATAGCATAGGCAGGGGAGACTGGTGAACCACCGACAGCAGAAGGAGCTGTCTTTTGACAATATCAGGAGCAACCTGGGAACTTGCTTTGGCTTCGTTTGGTCAGGTCTCAAGTTAGCTCAGGAAATGCAGAAATTGTTGTAAGAATACACATTCACAACTTCTGGAAACAGTAAGCTCAGGAACAGAAGCAACACCAGCACAGACCAGCAGGGTCTCAGAATGTCTACTGTGCTTGGCTAGTTTCCCCACTTTCTTCTCTTTACCCACCAGAATCCTCTTCCTACATGTTAGCTCTTATTCCCTCTACCGATAGGCAGATCTGTTGGAACTTTCTATTTCCAGTGGGTTGTAGAATCTTACTGCATCATCATAATATGTGGCAGGCTGGCCAATGGATTGGTTGCCCTTTGGTCATGAATGCCTATAGCTGGGATCACAAGCTATGAACTTGGCCACAACAATTGGGGCAAGGAGATAGTGCAGTTTCCTTCACAATGGTGTAAGGAGGAGGAGCTGAAATTTCTTTTTTGTTTGTTTGTTTTTGGTCTTGGGAAGGTTCTGTTGTTTGTTTTCATTTAGAATACTAAGGGGGTACAAATGTTTTATGTTACATGGGCCTTTTTTTGTATAATTTTGCTTTCTTCCTTTAACAGTTCTCTTGCCCTTAGTCTCCCAAGTAGCTGGGACTACAGGTACCCGGCTTTTTTTGGTAGAGACGTGGTCTCACTCTGGCTCACTCCTGCTCAGGATGGTCTCAAACCTTTGAGCTCAGGCAATCCACCTGCCTCAGCCTCCCCCAGAGTGCTGGGATTACCAGCATGAACCATCACAACTGGCCTACATGGGACATTTTTGCAAGGCTTGAGTTCTGGCTATAGATGTGCCCATAACCCAGATAGTGTTCATTGTACCCATCAGGTAGATTTCTGTCCCTCTGCTCCTCCTCTCCTCTCTGCTGGTTGATTTCCACTGAGTTTTACTCCCCTAGCTGCACATATGTGCTCATCTGTTAGTTCGAATTTAATAGTGAGGACATGTGGTGTTTGTTTTTCCATTCTTGAGATTCTTCACTTTGAAGAGTGGTCTCCTGCTCCATCCAGATTGTTGCAAAAGGTATTAATTTATATTTTGTATGGTTAAGTGGTACTCTAAGGTATATATATAATATATTTTATTAATCTGTTCATGAATTGATGGGCACTTGGGTTGATTCCACATCTTTGTAATTGTGAATTGTGCTGCTATAAACATTTGAGTGCAGGTGTCTTCTTGATGAAAAGTCTTCCTTTCCTTTGTATAGATACCCAATAGTGAAGTGTTGGATCTAATGGTAAGTCCACTTTCAGTTCTTTGAGGAATCTCCATACTGTTGTCCAAGGTGTTATACTAGGCATAGAAGAAATATATCTCAGAATTATAAAAGCCATAGATGACAAAAACATTCCTAACATTATATTCAATGGGGAAAATTGAGGAGCTGATATTTCAAAGACAGAAATTGGTGTAGACTTCAGGGGCTGATAGTACTTCAGTGATACCCTTCTCATTCATTTATATTATACAGTTGGAAGAAGAAGTGGCAAGAGAAGTCAGTGGCCCTGTTTAAGCTTGAAAGACAAATTAACAAAGAATGATGATGGACATAGCCTGCCTGGTTGGCTGGGAACTCTTCAGTTTACACAAAGGCAGAATGTTGTTCTCCTGGCACTTGAGATGCTACGTGTGTCTTTTGGGGAGGTAGAATGTGTTGGCTTCAGAGCATGAGTTTAGGACATCTTGAGTTCCAATTCCATCATGGCCCCTTGCTTTGTGATTCTTCTCTCTTTTTTTTGCAGTTTTTGGCCGGGGCTGGGTTTGAACCCGCAACCTCTGGCATATGGGGCCAGCGCCCTACTCCTTTGAGCCACAGGCGCCGCCCCTGCTTTGTGATTCTAAATAAATAACTCACCCTCTAAACTTCAGTTTTCTTAGTTATAAAATGAGGATAATTGTCTTTTCGGCAATTTAAAACAACATTCCTATTTTATTACTCTTCTACCTAAAAACCTGCATGGCTTCCCATTACTCACAATAAAATTCCAAGTCCTCGTCATGGCTGGTAACACCCCGAACAATGTGCTCTCCTCATGTCCTGGCCTTCTCCCCTGCCTTGCTCTGCAGTAACCACACTAGCCTTCCGGATGTTCTTTTTTTCTTTTCTTTTTTTTAAATAAAAAAATTGTATTTACTTAGAAGCCTTCAGAATGTCAACAAAACAGCTGCAACTTTTTTTTTTTTTTGCAATTATAGAGCAGTATTCAGTTAACAGAACAACAATTATTTCGTATAAGCTGCATCAGAGACAACTGAAGATGAAAAAAGTACCATCCCATATGGTTTGGGCTGTGCACCAACAAGAACCTGCTTTAAATTTCCATGCCAATTGACAACCCCCATACTGTACCAGGCAAGGTTAGTGGCTGTTGAAAATACCACCAGGACAGGGCTATCTAAAGACACATTCGGTAGAGTGTTAACTATACAAAAAAAGACACTGTACAGTCTAAAAACCAATCTTACACAGCCTTACATTTCAATTTTTTTCTTTAAAAGGAGTGAGTTTTGTGCAGGGGGTTAAATGCTTTATAGATAAGAAAAAAAAACTGCACTAGAACCAACTTATTCATCATCGTCATCTTCTTCTTCTTCATCTTCCTCCTCCTCATCTTCTTCCTCTTCCTTCTTTCTCCTGCTTTTTTCAGCCTTGACAACTCCCTTTTTTGTTGCATCAGACTTTCCTTTAGCTTGGTTGGTCTGCAGCAATATCCTTTTCATATTATTCCTTCATATCCTTTATATCCTTTCGTATTATTCCTTCAGCTTTGCAGCCTTCTTTTCATAAGGCCGCTTGTCACCTGCAGCAGTGTTACTCCACATCTCTCCCAGCTTCTCTGCGCTATCACCAGTGGAAAGGCCGGGGTGTTCTCCTTTGATTTTGGGGCCATACTCAGAACAGAGCAAGAAAAAGGCCGAAGGAGGCCTCTTGGGTGCCTTGGGATCCTTGAACTTCTTTTTTGTTTTCACTCTAGGGGGGGATATAGGTTTCCATTTCTCTTTCATTATGGGCTTTTGTCTGCCTTTGCTATATCTTCAAATTTCCTTTCTCTTTAGACATGGTCTTCTACCTCTCTGAGCATTTCTTGGTAAACTCTGAGAAGCTGACTGAAGCATCTGGGTGCTTCTCCTTGTGCTCCTCCCAACAAATTTGCATAAAGAATGCATATGATGACATTTTCCTCTCGGCTTCTTAGGATCTCCTTTGCCCATGTTTAGTTATTTTTCCTCAACGAGGCACAGAGTTGCCCAGTGCCCATCGGGCTCTCACTTGCCCCGGTGCTGTGTCTATAAAACTCAATGTACTGCAGTGGCTGTGAGACCAGGAGGCAGACGCCCTGGCTATTCTTTGTAAACTCCAGGGATGCTCCTACCTCAGCCCCCTTGCACTAACTGTACCTTTAGTCTAGAACAGCGTTTCTCAACCTGAGGGTCGTGACCCCTTTGGGGGTCAAATGATCCTTTCACAGGGGTGGCCTAAGACCATCCTGCACACCAGATATTTACATTATGATTCATAACAGTAGCAAAATTACAGTTTTGAAGTAGCAACGAAAATAATTTTATGGTTGGGGGTCACCACAACATGAGGAACTGTATTAAAGGGTCACAGCATTAGGAAGGTTGAGAACCACTGGTCTACAACAATCTTCACCTTGATATCTTCAGGATTCACTCTGTGATCTCCACTATGTCTGTGCTGAAATGCCGCTATCTCAGCCATCCCCCCTGACTACTCAGTTTAGTATGGTAACCACTAACCCTCGTCCCCACTCCACTCTTCTATAGCACAAAGAAAACCCCTTCTAATGCAATAAACAGTTACGGATCTTGTTCATTTTCTCTCTCCCACAATTGAATATGAGTCCCAGAGAATAGGAATTTTCTGTTTCTCCCTTTGGTTCACCTTTAGTACCTAGAACAGAGTAGGCACAGAGCAGGTGCCCAACAAATAGCTGTGAAATAATAAGTGAACATCAGCTTCCTTTTTATTGCATTTCCTTCTATTGGACAATTGCCTGAATTACCCCTCACCCTTTGTTTTTATTTATTCACATATTTGATCAACCAGTCTTACTGACATGTCTGTTTTGGACCAGGTACCAGAGATAGATCAGTGACCAAAACTAAGTCACCACTGGCAAGAAATATAAGGACAAATAGAATGGACTATGATGTTAGTGCCACAGTTCACTAATAACAATATCAAGCAGAGTAGAAAGAGCTACTTTAGGTGGGTAGCCAGGGAGGTGTCCCTATAGAAGTTACATTTGAGGAAGTGTCTGAAGGAGATGAGGGGGTGACGATGTGGCTATAGGGAAATGCTATTCCTGGGAGAGAATGGCAAAGGCAAAAGCCCAGAGCAGTGAATGATTGGTGGGTTGGCATACCCAACCAGCCAAACATGTGATGGTGCAAGCCGTTGTCACACATACACCTGATCGGCCCAACTCTGTTGGAAGAAGTCATGCCAAAGGGCTGACTGTGGCTCTGCCAGGTTCTTGTTTCTACTCTTTGTTGTTGTTGTTGTCATTATGACTGAGTCTCACTCTGTTGCCTAGACTAGAGTGCTGTGGCATCAGCCTAGCCCACAGCAACCTCAAGTTCCAAGGTTCAAGGGATCCTCCTGCCTCAGCCACCTGAGTAGCCAGAACTACAGGCAGACTCCCCCAAGCCCTGTTAAATTTTGTATTTTTAGTAGAGACAGGGTCTTGCTTTGCTCAGGTTGGTCTCAAACTCATGTGTTCAAGGGATCCTCCTGCCTCAGCCTCCCCGAGTACTGGGATTACAGGCGTGAGCCACTATGCAGACTTTGTTTCAACTCTTAGATGGATTCTTAACACTGCTCCTGTTCTTAACTCTTTCTCCCACTCTCCTAGGCAGTTACTCCAAATATTTACACCTCATTTAAACCCAGAACAATAACAAAAGCGGCAACTAATCTTCACTCACACTTTCCATGGCTCAGGCAACATGTAAAGATTTTTCTTCTCCACACGTTTATCTCATTCAATTTCCACCTCAAACATAAAGGTTAGTACAGCTATCTTATCAATGAGAAAACTTTAAGCAACTTGACTATAGACCCTGATAGTAAGTAGGATAGTTGAAGGTCACACCAGAGCAGGGGCTGTACCAACCTCGGCCAAATCCTAATCCCATCTCTATGGACAAAATATCCCACCGTATCTCCTGCTCTACTTGCTCAGCAAACCAAAAGTATGGAGGTTGTCAAGCAAGAAAGCCCTTAGATTACTTATATACTAGTAGTTACTGGACAAATTTCATCAAATCTAAAGGCTACTGATTATTAGAAGAAGAAAAAATGTTGCAGTTAAACTATAAATCAATGCTAGTTCATTAAGAGATGTCAATCGCTATAATAACAATGTTGGACTGTAAAATAACTAAAAGAGTGGAATTAAAATGCTCCTAACACAGAGAAATGTTAAATGCCAGAGTGGTGGTTACCCCAAATTACCCTGATTTGACTTGTTCACATGGTAATCCTATATCAAAATACTGCATATACCCTATAAAGATGTACAGCTATTATATACTCATAATAATAAAAAATTAAATAAGATGTTTATGGTAAAACATTCTAGAAAAATACATTGCATACAGTGATGTTTCAGGTGAAAGAGATGTTTCAGGTGAAACTAAACTCTGTTCAAAAATTGATGATTTTATGGCTAGGCACGGTGGTTGATGCCGGTAATCCTAGCCCTCTGGGAGGCCAAGGTGGGTGGATTGCCTGATTTCAAGAGTTTGAGACCAGCCTGAGAAAAAGTAAGACCCCCCATCTCTACTAAAAATAGAAAAACTAGTGGGGTGCTATGGTGGGCACTTGTAGTCCCACCTGCTCAGGAGGCTGGGACAAGAGGATTGCTTGAGACCATGAGTTTGAGGTTGCTGAGAGCTATGATGTATGGCACTCTACTCAGGGCATTGAGGAAGATCCTGTCTCAAAAAAAAAAAATTGATAATTTTTAAATATGGTACATTCACATCTTTTAAAACCAGTTTTCTGTGTCAAAAAATGAGACATCCTTCCTCGAGATTAAAACCCTCTCTCTGGCTGGGCATGGGGGCTCACACCTGTAATCCTAGTACTCTTGGGAAGCCCAGGTGGGTGGATCACCTGAGCTCACAGGTTCCACACCAGCCCGAGCAAGAGCAAGACCCTGACTGTAAAAATAGCTGGGCATTGTGGCGGGGGCCTGTAGTCCCAGCTACTTTGGAGGCCGAGGCAAGAGAATTGCTTGGGCCCAAGAGTTGGAGGTTGTTGTGAGCTGAGATGCCTCAGCTCTCTACTGAGGGTGACAAAATGAGACTCTGTTTAAAAAGAAAAAAAATTCAAAATAATCCCTCTTCCTCCATTCTTTATTCTTTCTCTTCCATGACCTTCTTCCATTGAATTTTCCTTTTCTCCCTAGTGTTTCCTATTCTTCCTTCCTCAGACCTGAGTCTCCCTTATCATGAAAATCACGTGCCTTGCTCATGCTCCTTCTCCTCTACTTATTACTTCATTTTGTCTTTCTCCTCTCATTTCATCTTCCTTCCTGTCTTACATTTATCCTGAGACCTATACAGGCTATCACAGAGACGAGCAATTATGGACCTAATTATAAAGCCTGATATTGTTTGCAGCATCTTTGTTGTGGGCATACGTCGTCATCATGGCTTATGCCAAGCAAACTCCCCCGACACCCTCCCATGGAAGTACCGTTCAGTGTATCTGGCTCAGGAGGACTTGAATTCCTTCTGAATCTCTTACCCCCAAGTTCTTCCTCCAGCAGTGGATGCACAATCCCACCTGGCCTGAATTCTACCAAGGTTGGTGCTCTCTGTCTCATGTAAGCCAGGCCAGTCCAAATCCTGTCCTGAGCTTGTCTCTTGGGCTCTCAGGAAAGATGTACAGTCACAAGCTGCGTAATGGCACTTCAGTGGTTGTCCCATAAGATTATAATACTGTATTTTTACTGTACCTTTTCTATGTGTACATATGTTTAGATACACACATACTTACCCAGTGTTAGAGTTGTGTCACATCATATACAATACAGTAACATGCTGTACAGGCTTGGCCTAGGTTTGTAGCCTAAGGGCAATAGGCTATTCCACATAGCCTAGGGGTATAGTGTATAGCCTAGGCTATATTACCTAGATCTGAGTGAATACACTCTGTGATGTTATACAGAAACAAAATTGGCTAACAAAGCATTTCTCAGAGCATAACCTCATTGTTAATTGACACATAACTATATTCTTTCTGCCAAGGTTGCTCTTATACTGCTAGTAGCCATCTCGTCCACCATTTTTGGATCTATGAGGTCAGCCAACTAAGTTCGCAAACTCACCCTTGAAAAAGTGCTATATACCTCATTGCTCAGTATCACTATGGTCACCTTTGAAGTACTCCCCTGGGAACCTTTATACCAATGCCAGTGCCTAGTTCACCCAGCAAAGCACTTTTTGTAAGATGAGTTTTTGAACTTAATTGTCAGACTTCCTATGATAACAATTCTGATGGCCATTCCAGAAAAAGTTGCTTTGAAAGGTGGACTATGTGCTGGTGTCAGTGCACAGCTTCTCAAGAGGAGAGTATTTTCAAGGTGTTATTCTGCAATGAAGTATATGATAGCATTTTTTCAAGGGTGAGTTTGCGAACTTAGTTGGCTGACCTCATAGATCCAAAAATGCCTAAAACCATGATACTTTTAGATTTTTCAGGCAAACGAGCTAATAAATTCCCTTTTTGCTTCTGTTGTTCGATTTGTGTTTCTGTCAATCAAGAGTGTTAATACAAACTATGGTTTTTAGTTTTCACATACATTATTTCACACAATACTGTGGTTTTTGGGCAGGGTGTATGTTTGCCTTGCTCATGGTTAAATCCTTATAACTAAGCACAGTGGTGGGCATATAATACTAAAAAATACCTGTAAGTAAAATACGCTTTATACATGTAATTACGTATGCCTGTTTTATCAACATAAAGCCGGGTACTGAGATTAGAGAGCTAGTTAGGTGTTCGCATTGGATTTGCATGGAGAGGCTATGTGCAAAGCCCAGACTGGGAGGGGGTATTGTGAACAGGTGGATTTGGTTTATGACAGGGGTGTCAAATTCATTTCATTCTCTGTTTCTAGAATTTTACAGTAGCTCTTAACTCTCTCTCCCAAACGTTTGTTCCTTTACAATCTAGTATCCACTCAACAGTCCAAATGATCTTGTTAAGGCATCACATCAGGTCCCATTACTCTCCTGCATTAAATCCTTTCAGGGGTTAAAAAACTCAAATCTTCAACACATCCTACAAGGTCGTTATGATCATGCTGTCCCCCACCCCCATCCTGCCGCTTCATTCCCTCCCACCCTTCATTGCATTTTCCCTGTTCTAGCCTTCTTTCCATTATAGAAACATACAGTTTTCCTCCAGTGGGGACATTTGCCTAGAACATGCTTCCTCCTCCTCCACTGTTCATCTAGTTAATTCTTCCTCAAAGTTAAGTTCTCAGCCCCGTCATCATTTTCTCCAGAGCTTTCCTTGGGTCTTCCTTCCCTAGACACATCTTAGGTCAGGGCCCTTACTATTTGCTCTTGTCCCTGTGTTTTGATTCTTTTCACAGCACCTATCAGTTTGTCATTGACTATAGATTCTCCCAAAGACCACCAACATAAGGTGTTGATCAAGTAAAACTGAAAAGTGCCTCAGAAGTGAGAAGTCAGGAGCTCGTAGAGGTTTTATATAGGTTGCTAGTTAATTGATCTATTGTCCTGGAGAATTGGCTGTTTGAGCCACTGAAAGTTAAGATAAGTAGATTTTTAGGAAGTTACACATGTAAACAATAAAGGTATTTACTGGTATTAAGACTTACCTCCCTGGGAAAGAATTACTGGAACAAATAGTGAAGTCATATTGATGTAGGTGGCCTTTGTTCTTACCACTGAGATAAGGTATGTGGGTACAGGCAGTCTCAGCTCTCATGGTATCACTTTGTTTATTTCACTGCCTCCCAACAGCATTTGTGGCATTGTGACTTTAAATTTGATTATTATTCATCTGCCAGTAGACTGTGTGGTCTATGAGGGAAAGATCCATGTCTGCACTGCTCACCACTTTATTTCTGTACTAGGTCACAGAACCTGGGACTGGGTTAGATATTTGCTGTATTAATGAGATCTTGAAAAATAGCCCAAACGGGAAGATGGGGGAAGAAATGAGAGATTACTTTGTCTTCAATCCTGTGGTAGAGTGGTCCCTATAATATCAAAATGAGCATTAGGAGAATATGTTTAGATGGGAAAGATGAAAAGTTCCACTTTGGGGAGACAGAGTTTCAGTTCCAAGAGGAAACACACATCTGAAATTCAGGAGAGGTAAAATCTAGAGCAATAGATGCATGTTTTATATATTTTCTTTACGATGGCTTAAAAATCAAAGAAATGTACAGTTATCAGATGTCTACTATGTTCCATTAGTGTGCTTGGGCTGCTGTAAAACACCATAGTGTGGGGGATTAACAACAGAGATTCACTTTCCTACAGTTCTGGGGGCTGGAAATCCAAGATCAAGCTGCTGGAAAATTCAGTTTCTGGTGAGGGCTCACTTCTTGGTGTGCAGATGGCTGCCTTCTTGCTGTGTCTTCACGTGGCCTTTCTTCCATACACATACAGAAAAAGAAGACCTCTCTGGTATTTTTTCCTCTTCTTATAGAAACACCAATCCTCTTGGATTAGTGTCCCATGCTATGGCCTCATGTATCCTTAATTACCTCCATAAAGGCCCCATCCCTAATATACTCACCTTGGGGGGTTAGAACTTTAACATACAGATTTGAGGACACAATTCAATTCATAAGACATTGTTATAAATATAACTTCCTCAGAGAAAAGTCCTCCTCCAAAAATCCAATGCAGATTGATAGGCCTACGTATTCTGTCTAGGGCAAGACTTACACGAGGTTGTAACAATGATAATAAATACATACATGGCACCTTTTGTGTCTGAGTCACCCTTCTAAGTGTTTTAGCTCCATTAACTCATTAAGCCTTATAATAACTCTATGAAGTAAATGGTATAATCATCTCCATTTACAGATAAGGGACATAAAGGCTGAGCAGAAACTGCTTACAACTGCATCATACAGGTCTGGCTACATTAACATAACTTTACTACCCTGGACAGTTCTGGCCCAAGAAGAGAAAGTTGCAAAATATTCATTTTAAGAACATCTTAAAAATTCATTTATCTAAACAATAGACTGTTCAGCTGGGAAACTCAGATTGCTTATCAAAGGCTGTTAACTCATCAAGATTCACTTCAAAACCTATGCCTTGCTGAGTTCACCAATCCTAATTATATCACAGACTTGGTCTGGTGAAGATCAGGTTCCCATTCCGAAAATCCTATCTTAAACCAGATGCCCTAAACCTTATCTAATATATCTTTGCCCTTGAAGACCTTCTCTGGAGATACAACTAAGATTCTGTGAAGGTAGATTCTCTCCCTTAATGCCATTAGCTATAAATCTGGCCTGGCTTGACCAACAGGTTATTCTGGTGATCTTTTCACAGAGTAAGCAGTTAATAGAACCAAGAGATTAATGCATTGTGTCCAGTGCTTTGCTAATGTCCAGCTCTGCACGTAGACTGTGTGCTCTGTGAGGGAAGATCCATGTTTGTTTTGCTCACCATTTTATTCCCGTACTAGGTGACAGTACCCAGGACTAGGTCAGATATTTGCTGTATTAAAGAGACCTTGAACAATAACCCAAATGGGAAGTTGGAGGTAAGGCTGGGATTTACTATCTAAATGGACAAGTGCCTCACTTAGGTGCACAAAATTATGTTTTAGGAAAATTAAAGACAGAATTCTTTGTATCTATTAGAGAGTTCAGCATAGTGCTGAACTGAACAGAATACAGGGGTCACTACAAAAGTTTTGAGACAGACTATATTATGGTCCATTATTTCAGTTCTAGGAACCACAATTCACAGCATCCTTTCCAATTCACCCATGCAAGTGTCACCTTGCTTGGCTTATTGGTGTTGCTGGGAGAGCTTCATTTGTTTCTATCCATGTGGATTTTATTTCTTGATTTTTATGTATTTCGAAACTTCTGTAATGACCCATATATGAGTCTAGACTAAACATGAAAGCAGGATACTTGAGTATA
Organism: Otolemur garnettii; assembly: GCF_000181295.1. Classification (NCBI taxonomy): domain Eukaryota; kingdom Metazoa; phylum Chordata; class Mammalia; order Primates; family Galagidae; genus Otolemur; species Otolemur garnettii. Next base: position 29,928,585 of record NW_003852402.1, on the reverse strand, counting down.
GGCAAGGTGAAAATGAGGTAGACTAGGGAAGGTCCCCTCTGTCAGGTATAGAGATCAGAGTCAGAGAAGGGTCTAAGTTCACCATTTCCAGTGATTTCAGCACTTTGAGCAATTAGCTTCCCTGAACCTCAGTAAGTCACCTGTAAAATGAGAAAAATGTTAGGTCCAACATCATAGAGTTAATGAGAGGGCCAAATGAGACAGAGTATGCCGAGACTTTGTCATATTGTGGTATTAATCATTCTTATAATTCAGTGCAAGATTTTAGAGCTTGGGAAAAGGGAAGATATGATTAGTAGTATATTTGAAAGGGAGTGGAGAACTCAAAAATATTTTAAAAATGTATTTTCGGGGGGGAATCTAGGTTTGGATTTTTCTGTAGTAATTTGGCATTTTCCCATGAAGACTGTTACCAAGGCCATGGGAGGGGATTACTCAGCTAAACTCTCTCCATTTGGATGTAAAAGTGCTGTTTCCTGTCAGGAGGGCTGCCTAGGCAGGGTTTAGAATTGTAGCAGAAGCTTGACCTTAAAAGGTCAATATTCTGAATGCTGAGAGGTCATGAAATACCTAAGCAATTTTGTGGGGATGTGTAGGAGGTGAATACTTTTGTTTTCTAGATGCTATCACTGGTGATGCAAAAGAACATGAGCTCATGAGCCCAAGGTTATTCCTTTCTAAACGTGTTGATTCACCAACCAAGCAAGTCTTTCCCAGAAGTAGGGTGGAATGATGTCAAGTGAACCCAGTACCTATTGCGTCCCACACCAGTTGTATGCCTGGGCGGCAGAGAAGAATAAACTTGGAGAAGGAAGCCACTCTTCCTTTTATTTCTAGAACTACAAGCCTAATACTTATAGTATGTTTACCATGTGCCAATAGGTATTATGGTTTGTACACATTATCTTATTTAATCCTTCTCACAAATCTTTCCTACTTGACATCCTTGTGTTTAATTATTAAGTACTCACAACTCTGTGAAGAAGCCTTGGTGTCAGGAAGAATTCAATGATTTGTAAGCAGACAGATGTGGCGTGGTGTTTGAATATGAAAGCAGAGAAGAGTACAGAGAATCAACAATAATAAGTCCATTCTTGTAAGTGAAGCATCACAAGAATGGAAAAATAAACACTATAAAAATAGTTCACTATTAAATTGGAATTTATCAATCAACACTGATATGCAAATAAGGAAGTAACACTCACTGCAAATCAAGCAGGTAGGATGGGGGAGGAAGGCATAGACAAATTCACACCTATCAGATACAATGTACAATATCTGGGTGATGGGGTGGTGCCCATAGTTCAGTAGGTAGGGTGTCAGCCACATACGCACAGGCTAGTGGGTTCAAACCCACAACAATGACAACTGCAACCAAAAAACAGCAGGGTGTTGTGGTGGGTGCCTATAGTCCCAGCTACTCAGGAGGCTGAGGCAAGAGAATCACTTAAGCCCAAGAGTTCGAGGTTGCTGTGAGCTGTGATGCTATGGCACTCTACTGAAGGGGTCATAGTGAGACTCTGACTCAAAAAAGAAAGAAAAGAAGAAAGAATATCTGGGTGATGGGCACACTTACAACTTTGACTCAAGCAGTACAAAAGCAATGTATGTAACCAAAACCTTTGTACCCTCATAATATTATGAAATTTTGAAAAAATAGCAAATCCAAAGTAAAGAGTGAGAGGGTGGAAAGATGGCAGGTTGAACAAGGGGATGAGCAAACAACCTCTCTTTTAACAATGTGTATTTAAGAAGTAACCACATGCCCAGGGAAACTGTCTAAATATAAAGACAAAAGTCTTGAGGGTGATCTTGCCGTTATGACAATGAAAATAATTAGACTATTTTCTGTTTCTAATGTCCAACTTAGAAAACTGGGCAGTGTTCCAGACCCTAAAAGAACTCTTGAATAAGGTTAAGAGTTGTAAAATGAAATATCATATGCATATTCTCATAGTCACCTCCAGTTTTCTTTTATATGACTTGAGTTTTAAGTTAAAATTGTCTCCAGATGCAAATCCATATGGGTTTTAATAATTTTCATGCCATTTCTTATCTCTTTACAAGAGAGATTCAAGAACGATTCATTGCTGCACTCGTTAATATCAAGTCTTTCTCAGAAATAGTCAAAATATAAATAAAAATTCTTCAAAAGTAAACCAGGAGCAACAGCTGGGCTACACCAGTATTTGAGATAAACATCAATCCTTTCACAAGTGTTCTAACTTGTTGAGTTGTATACATTTCCAAGTTTCAAACTTAAAGGGTCCACTAAGCAATCTTAACAGAAGGAACACTGCCCTAGAAATAATGAGGGTTGCCAAACTCTTCATATTTCCTTCAACAACTGTTTAGCGAGTATTTCTGAGCATTTTCTATGGTCAGTAATCTGTGGAAGTCTCTACAGAGATACAGAGATGAAGGAGCATGAACTTGGACAAAAACTACAACAAGGAGGGAATCAGCAAACACTGTAAGGAGCACAAAGTGTGAAGATGTCAGAGGAGGGGGAGATTGTCTGATGGAAGGACTTAGGCAGTAGGTGGAATTTGAAATTGGTCTTGGATGGGTGAGTCAGGTGGGGTGGGTAGGAGTGGGGGTGGTTAGAGCTAGCAGAATGGTTAATATCCCATTTTGATGGAAGTGGGGATTTTGGCTGTTGTGTCCCGTTGACAGATGTGATGTTATAAACTTGCTGGGATGCTTTCTAAAGAGTTGTTAGGGAATGAGTAGAGGAGGGATTTCCTCTGCTGTTAGCCAGTAGTGTGAGACAATCCAGACCAGCTTCATGTCTCTTCCTCTACACACTCCACCTTTCTCCTCTGGCTCTCATCCAGAGGAGGCTTGTAGAGGCCAGAGTACCACGGGTCTCCCTCACCCTCTGGTTTGGCCAATGAGTGACTTGCAGGAGATCCGAGGGAAGCAGGTAAGGGCTGTGGGGAGCTTATTTTCCAAGCTCCCTTCCTGTGGGGTTATCTTGGGCCACTGCAGTCCGCTCAGGAACTTCACAACTTCCCTCAGTCTTTGGGTCCTGATGACTATTCCTTGTCTTCTGGTTGGGCATAGGGGTGGAACAACCCAGGTTGAATATTTGTCTATTCTTATTCCCACCCCCCTGCCACCTTTGCAAATTTGTCTTTTTTATTAAATGTTCTTCAAGTTACCCTAAGGAGGGTGTGCCCTCTGCTCCCTGCTGAGGACTCTATCAGACCTGAGAGAGAGAAGCACTGGGCATCTGCTCACTTCAATCTCCAAGGCTCTGTGTATGCTATGGGACCCCTCACACTTATTGGAAGGATGTTTGCACATCTGACACAGATTAGGCCAATCAGATATTTTCTTGAGGAGTCTGTATTGAGGAATTCTCCACATGGACTAGAGAGGAGGTGAACTTGGCAACTGTGGCACCACGGCTGCCTGCTGACTGGACCTAGAAGCAGAGGACGTTGGTCTGTAGAGAAATTCACTTACTGAAGTTGTCTGGATCCTCAATGGCTTTTCAGTCCTTGGTTCCAGTTCCTTCTGGGGGCCAGGTAAATTCTCATGCTCAGGTCCCCTGAAGTATCTTGTTTTCTTGCAATAAACATCACACATACAATTTTTTTGTTGGCTTAAGCACATTCAAGTTGTTTTCTGTCATTTGCAGTAAGAGAGTCTTAACTAATAGAAGACTCAACCCACGTGCTCCCAGTCGCCCCTTATAGAATAGTATGCGTGTCAGACTTCACATAACTTAGCTTATTTAATCCTCTCAACTACACTGAAAAGTAGTTTTCTTGTGACTCAGCTCTTTCTTGGCTAAAAGTTTCTTCCAAAACATTTCTCTGTAAGTTCTCTCTTTTGTAGGTGTTCCCAAAGGGACGTCTCATAGGTTCTCATAGCCAGTGTCAGCCTCAGGCACCACACAATTTTTATGTTCTTTTTCCTCATTGGTGACTTCACTCACAGATGTCATTGCACACCATGAAAATGACAATAGCAATACCCAAGGTACCCCCTGGAGATGCTCCAAAATGTTCTGGTCCTCAGGGTGCTCAAGTGTCCCCAAGGGAGCATGTCTCCCTCTCCTCTGTGTCAGATCAGCTCTCAGCTCTCAGCACTGCTTCATGTGGCCGGAGGCTTACCAAGGCTCCTGATGAGGTCTGAGCTAACACAGAGCTTCCCACTACTAGTGCAGGGCCTGCTAGTGTGCCATGGAGGTTATGGGGTGCTAGGAGATAGATCCCCCAGCACTGGGGACACCTTGAGAGGGACTGGGTAACTACAGCCCTAACATTGCCATCTGGTCTTGAGCAGTCTTATATCACCACCCTCAGTGTGGCCTACAAATTCTATCATTTTCTATAAATACCATGCCGTGAAAAAGCTTAGGGATCTTCCAATCCACACAAACCACCATGTGCCAACCAATCTGGGCCAGATAACAAAAGACATTCTGCCATTACTTGCACACATGCCTTTTTCTGTTTTCTGATCTCTCTTGTGAGAAAATAAAACATGCATACAAATGAATGGAGCAGACTGTGGGGTGTGTATGTAACACGTCTGTGTTAGTAGGGAATAAGAAAGGTGACGTCTGGGTGCTGTTTCCTGACCCAGCCCACAGTGTCTCTATCTATTAAACACATATCATCCCACTCTTTCCTATGAGGCTCTAGTCTTCCAAAGTTAAGCCATCTCCCTGAGGTCACATTCTCAACGACGGAACTATAATTCCAACCCAGGCCTGTCTGGCTCCAGACACACATGCCTGATGCCTCACTCACTATGCCACATCCCTTCTTTTCAGCATTTCATTGATTGGGGTCTTTAGGGTCTGATGTAATGTTTCAGGCAAGGACACACCAATAGATGACATGGCAGGGATGCTGGGGGCCTGGCCACCTCTGGTCAGCTCGAAGCTCCTCTGTAGGGAATCTACAAGTGGAGCTCCTCACTGGGCTGGCCAGCATGGTCTGAGATCTGCACGTGCAGAATGCACCTCCTTTCACAGGTGTCAGAGCTGCACCGTGGTCTAAAGACCCACTACTTTTCCTTTCTCATCTCCTTGTCACTCATCGGCATCACCCCCAAGAAATCTCTTGCATTCCTAACTCTGTCTCCAGGTGTCGGTTCCCTGACACAAGCTCCCTGAGAGGAGAGGCCGTGCCACCGCGATCCCTTCATCCCCCACAGCACCTGCTATGATACATTGCACACAAGTCTCTTGACTTTATTTGGATGAACACACAGTTTTACATGGTGACAACTGAGCCATTCCAACATCTTCCTACATGGGTACTGGGGAAACAAAAGGCCCAGAATGATACAGACCAGGGGTGGCTTTAGAGCATCAGCCGCACCCAAGGCTTTTGTTTAAATGAGGGTTCTGAGTTCCCCACTCATTGGCATGGGGGAGGGCTAGGGCGCTCCATTTCCAGTGAGCACACCCAGCAGATGCTGAGCCGGGTGGTCCCCAGACCATCCTGGAGAAGCACAGCTTTTGAGGAGGACTCTGCTGCCACAAAGTTCTCCCCTTTCTCCCACTGCCACACTCAGGAGGTGCTCACAGCAATCTGGGAGAGTCCTGACACATTCCAGGATTTTTCTATTTCCTGGTAAGTTCTAGTCTGAATTTTGTAATAAATAGGGCCCCAGGGTAGTGTATAAAAGTTGCATTAAACCTGGAAGAGGCATAAGTTGGCAGTATTGCCAGGTGACACCTGGATGTGGACTGGGATTATGAAAGGTAAGCAGTTAGGTCTTTGTACAATGTGCATTGTCACATGTGAGTCATCAGAGTGGTAGCACTTCAGAGTGCTAGCAGAGTGGTAGCAGTTCAGTTTAGTCCAGCCCTGCCCCTTTGTTACACCAGCAACAGAGTCTGTCTCCTGGGTACCCAGAGAGATCACTTTCTGACTCCTCAAAGTGCACTTTCTTTCCTTTTTTTTCTTTTTCTTTTTGGAGCAGTCTGTTGACCTCTGTAGAGTACAGTGGCATCATAGCTTGCAGCAACCTCAAACTCTTGGGCCCAAGTGATTCTCTTGCCTCAGCCTCCCAAGTAGCTGGGACTACAGGCACCCACCATCACACCTGGCTCGTCTTTAGAGAGAGGGTTTCACTCTTGTGCAGGCTGATCTTGAACCCGTGAGTTCAGGCAATCCTCCTGCCTTGGCCTCCCGGAGTGCTGGGATTACGGAGGTGAGCCCAAGCCCACTTTCTTATAAGGTCCCACTGCCTCTTGAACCTCCTTCTACAACAGTTCACTTTTATTTAAATTCTTCATTTTATGTGTCTTTTTTCATACATTCGTCTAAAAATTCTTTGGAAGTGGAATCCATTGCTTTTGATTTATTTATTTCAATGCTACTTCAGTATCTAGAATGTGGTGAGCTTGAAAAATGGGATGGATGGACAGAGAGAATGAAAGTGGGAGAACGTCTAGATGAACGGAAGGTAACAGCCACCTCCCTGAGGCTGTTTCATTTCACGTTCCTTCCCACACCCAATCCAATATCCCATTAACTTGAACATAAATAATGATGTCACAGAAATATCTATACGTATATATACATATCCATTCTTGGTGGTTTCAACTAACTTAAACATACTTTAAATGGATTGAAAATGTTTATTATAAGAACGCTTAAAAAGATTAAAGTGAAAAATCGTTTCTAGTTAAGTGGAAAAAATTTAGGTTATAAGAAGGAGTGTGATGTAGGGGCTTTGGAGTCAGACTGAGGTTAAAGATCCCACTTGGTTACTTAGTGGTTGTGTAGCGTCAGTTTCTTCATCTGTAAAATGGTGTCAATAAGATTTACATCTTCACATTTATGAAAACCATAGCTATGTGCCTGGCGTATAGTAAGGGATCAACAAATACCTATTACCTTCATCTTCTCTGGCCAGAATGTCATAGAATTCTATGAGAGATCAACCCCATGTTGTCATTTTCAGAACAAATTTTAAATGCAAAGACATAAATGAGGTGCTCAGTAAGTACATGTTAGATGAATGAGAAAATTGTTTCATTGCTTCTGGTTTATTCCAAGTTCTAATTTTAGTTCCCCTTGGTGTTAGGAAATGAATTTAAAAGCATAGCAACATGACTCAAAAGATTAAGATTTTTCTATCCAGAAATCTTGATTTAAATCTTCAGTGTTTGACTTTTGAGAAGAGTGCAAATGTTGGCATTATCTTCTTTATTAGCAATTTGTAAGGAACTGAGATCTCACACAGCTGTGTGCGGCTCAAAGATGTACCAAGCGAAGAATAAATTTCCTGCCCACACAAACTCAAGGCAAAAAACCCTCAAGCTGTCTCTTATTATTCTGACAGCCCAAGCAAGGTTTTATTTTTCTCATAAAGAAACTTGACAAAATCTTTAAGAATTATCCACTATGTAGAATTTCCACCTTATTAGACTGATCAAACTGATTTCATATATATTAGGATAGACAAAAGACTCAGAGTTTTGCTGATCTCACTCTAGCAAGTCAGCAAATAAGAACTCCTTTTATAAGCATCAAGTGACTAGCGTTATGACCTGGATGGGGTCTGCTCACACCCCTCTCCAAGATGCATCCCAACAGATCCCAGTACTTCATTCTCAACTCACGTAGCATGCTCACAACTGAGGTCTGGGTCAAAATGGGTTGGGCCTTCTTGAAACCCTTTTTCCAGCAACGGAAAAAGAAACTCCCTGGAAGTAGTTCTGCTTGTAATTCCATTTAATGAAACCCATTAGTACAGAACACGGAAAAAGGGGTGCAGAAATCTAGTGCTCTAAATAAAGCCACGTACCAGGCAAAAATCAAGGAAACTCATCTACTGAGGATTAATTATGTGAAAGGCACTTAACATTATTATATATTTATGTACTTATTTTATCTATATCCTGGTTCTTTCTAAACAAGCTGCTTATAAGAAAAAATATGGGGGCTTGATGCCCATAGCATAGTGGTTACAACACCAGCCACGTGCACCAAGGCTGGCGGGTTCGAGCCCAGCCCGGGCCTGCCAAACAACAACTACAACAACAAAAAAATGCCAGGTATTGTGGCAGGTGCTTGTAGTCCCAGCTATTTGGAGGCTGAGGCAAGAGAATTGCTTAAGCCCAAGAGTTTGAGGTCGCAGTTGCTGTGAACTGTGACGCCACAGTACTCTATCGAGGGTGACATAGTGAGACTATTTCAAAAAAAAAAAAAAAAGAAAACATATGGGATAAATGGGAGCACTGTACAATAGGTGATAAAGGTGAAGTTAGAGGAAGGTGGTATATATTGTACACAAGTCCCAGTCCACTTGCTAGCGGTGGGTAGCAGACCGAGGTTGGAAATTCTCACCAGCCAAGGTGTGATCCCCTTATGTGGTTCAGAGTGTCCAAAAGACAAAAACAGACATCCTTCTGAGACACACAGCAAGTTGTAGGATTGAGAACCAAATGGGGTATGTTCCCCCCATGAGTTTATGAAGTGTGAGGAATTTAGTGTATTAGGAGTATGATATGCAACAATTCAAATATACTTAAATATACCACGATTGTTTCTGAGTTCATTCTTCAGGATATTCACAAAGAAAAATAGCAGGATAGGAATCAAATTACTGCTTGATTAATAGATTCTCAGTCACTCACTCTTTCCCCAATCCTAGGTAAAAGCCAACTTTGGCATGAAGCTGAAGTTTGAAGCAGAAGTGAATTCCTCCATCTCTCTCTGGAAATGCACTTGTGGGTAGGTGTGTTCATGAAAGGGGGTCGGGTCCTTCAAGTCTTCTGAGTCTGCTTGCCTGCCCCACCATGTGCAGTGAGAGAAAGAACGGGGCATAACTGACCTGGGAGTTAGGGTGATGTTAGCTGCATGAGGGAACACCACAAGCCTAGCAGCATGAAACAATTACAGGCTCTTATCATTCTCCCTCGTAGCTCTGAGGGTTGACTGGGCTCAGCTGGGTAGCTCTCACTCAGCGGTTCTCACAGAGTTGCAATCAGCCAGTGGCTGGGGCTGAAGTTACCTCAAAAGCTTCTTTACATATGTGTCTGGGGCTTAGTGCTTGTCATCATTTGGGACAGCAGCACCTAGAGCAGTCTCCTCTATACATTGGACTTTCTTATGGCATCATATATGGATTCTGAAAGTAAAGTCACAAGAGATTGAGAGACACACAGAGAGAGGTGGGGAGGTGGGAGAGAGAGGGGGAGGTGAGAGAGAGAGAGAGAGAGAGAGAGAATAGGCAGAAGCTCTATTTTAAAGTAAGCTTTATTTTGGAATAATTTTAGAAATACAGAAAACTTATGAGAAAATTACAGAGTTTCTGTACCAACTCTCACCCAATTTCCCCTAATGTTACCATCTTCCTTACTGTGGTACATTTGTCAAAACGATGAAACCAATGTTGGTTCATAAATATTAAACTCCAGATTTTACTAGGATTTCACCAGCTTTTTCATTAATGTTCCTTTTTTTTGTTTCCACAATCCGGTCAGGACCCCACATTGTATTTTTTCTCATACCTCCGTTAGTCTCTTCTGGTTATGACAACTTCTCTGTCTTCTTTTTCATGACCTTGACGATTTTGAGGACTACTAGTCAGTCATTTTCAAGAAGGCCCCTCACATTGGATTTGCACAGTGTTTTTCTTATGATTAGATGGAGGAAATAGGTTTTTGGAAAGAAGCCCACTGGGGTGAAGCGTCCTTCTCACCACATCACGTCTGGGGGTATGTAATATCATGCACCATCACTGGTGTTGTTAACTTTGATCACTTAGTTAAAAGTTAATGTTTGCTGTGTTTCTCCCCAGTACAATTGCTATTTTTATCCATTCCATATTCTATTCTTGGGAAGCAAGTCACAAAGTCTCACTCACACTTAAAAGGGTGGCTAAACTGTACCACTCGGAGCAGGTAGTATCTACTCGTGTTATCTGGGATTCTTCTATGTGGAAGACTTGTCTCTCCTCCCCCCTTTACTTATACCACTGTGGATTCTTGTATATTTATTTTATGCTTTTGTTTATAATACAATACTACATTATTTTGTTGCTCAAACTGTTTCAGCTTTTGGCTTTGGGGGTTCCTATAGTTTGGCCACAGAGACCCATTGACATGTCCCCATTCTTTACTTTTTAAGCCTCCTTACATTCTGGTCCATCAAGATACTCTAGGGTCCCCTGTGCCTTTCTTACTCTATCCCTGAAATCAATTATTTCTATGAGGAGCCCTGGCTTCTTTTATTAGGGAATGGTACAGCATTGGCTGTTATGGCTCCTCCTTATTACACCAGCGTCTCTGCTGGATGAGAGCATCACAGAGGTCCACCCAGGTTCAAGGGGGAAGGGAGGGACAGGCTCCATTTTTTAACTGGACAATGGAAAGGCAACATTTTAAGAGTCTCAGACAGGAGATATTGTGGATATTTGGGTAAAGCAAGCTGTCACAGAAGGTCAGAATATCTCAAGGAGAAGGTGGAATTTGACCTGAGGTTTAGAGGAGGTGAGGAGGTGGTCCACATGGCTCTCTGTGGGAGAAGTAGTTAATGCAAATCAAAACCATACTGAGATATCACCTAACCCCAGTGAGAATGGCTTTTATCAGAGAGTCCCAAAACAATAGATGCTGACGTGGATGCAGAGAGAAAAGAATGCTTATACACTGTTGGTGACGCTACAAACTAGTACAGCCTCTATGGAAAGTAGTATGGAGATTTCTCAAAGAACTAAAAGTAGACCTACCATTTGGTCCAGGAATCCCACTCCTGGGTATCTACCTAAAGGAAAAAAACTCGCTTTATTAAAAAAACACTTGCACTTGAATGTTTACTGCAGCACAATTTATAATCAAAAAGATGTGGAATATGGCTCTGCACCTGTAGCACAGTGGTTAAGGAGCCAGCCACATGGACCAAGGCTGGCAGGTTCAAACCCAGCCTGGGCCAGCTAAACAACAATGACAACAACAACAACAACAACAACAACAACAAAAGTAGCCAGGTGTTACAGGCACCTATAGTCCCAGCTACTTGGGAGACTGAAGCAAGAGAATCACTTAAGCCCAAGAGTTGGAGGTTGCTGTGAGCTGTGACATCACAGCACTCTATCCAAGGCAACACAGTGTGACTATCTCAAAAAAACAAAAAAGCAGAATAAACCCAAGTTTCCCACTAATACATTAATGGATTAATAAAATATGGTAAATGTATACCATGGAATTCTACTCAGCCATTAAAAAAAATGAAGTTCCTTTTGTGGTGTGAGGTGGATGCAACCAGAGACCATCCTCCTTAGTGAAGTATTGCAAGAAGAGAAAAACAAACACCACATGTACTCACTATTAAATTGGGACTAACCGAATAGCACTCATGTGCACTAATAGAAATAAAACTCAATGGAAATCAAGCAGGTGGAGAGGGGAGGAGGAGGTGGCTGAAATCACACCTAACAGGTATAAGGTACATCATTTGGATGATGGACACTCTTCCGACTTGGTCTCAATCCATGTAATCAAAACATTTATACTCTGAAATTAAAAACAAAAAAATCAAGGCCTTATAGTTGTGAGACTATACCTGACGTTTTTAAGGAAGAGCAAAGGACCCAGAGAAGGACCCACAAAGGGCCCACAGTAGCTAATCAAGAAGTGATGCAGAGTCATAAAAGATGAGGATGGAGAGGGAAAGGGTAGAGGGCAGGGCCTGGGGGACATTGTGAATTTGGGGGTGCAGTCACTGCCAAGTATGGTGTAGAAGATTTATGATCTGATTTCTATTTTCATTGGATTTTATATTTTAAAATGGTCACTATTGCCACTCTGTTGAGTGTGTTAAATTCAAAGTGAGGTCAGTTAATGGCCGTGTTTTGCCCTAGCCACCTTCAAAGGCCAGTGCTACGTAGGCAGAGATGGATCCAACCAGGGTCTGATGAAATGAGATGGGCACAGGAGATGAGGATGTAAGGAAGCTGAGCAGGGATGATCATGAGGACAATTTAAGGGGTTGGAGGACAATGAAAAACGTGTAGGATCATGGAATTGAATGTTTGGGTGGATAAAAAGCAGAAGAGTGTCATACCTGAGAGCTAATTCTTACACTCAGTGATCCTGCCCACTAGCAAAATTCAGCTTTGTGAACATACCCATCGGATAACCAGTGCCTACTCCCTTGAGTTGGAAAATTTCCTTAAAAAACAAACCAACAAACTCCCCCCCCAAACAACAACAACAACAACAAAAGAACAGAAGAAGGCAGGGGCAGGACCTGAAAGCTGTCAGTGGTCAAACATCGAAGATGGAACCAGAGTCTTTATTGTAAATATATGCTGCAAATCTACTAGGTAAGAAGTATAGCATGGGATGAAAATCTCAACCTCAGGAATCCGCCTGGAGTTTAAATTCTAGTTCTTGAGCTGTGTGATCTGTGTTAACTATATGACCTTAGTGATTATGCTGTGTCTGTTTCCTTATCTGGAAAAAGCAACAGAAGTATTTCATGCATGGGTTTTTGTGAGGCGTAATACTGTCCATAAACTGCCTAGCACAGCTACAGCAAGCCACATACTCATACAATTCTGGGAGCAATGTTTCCATTTCAGACACTGATCTTCCTGGCTGAGCCATGTCATATTGCCAATAGCTTTGAATATGCTATTTTTCAAATAACCATTTCCTTCAATTTTGAGAGCATTACATATTCGCTGCACAAAATCTTTCAACTTTATGTTCTGTTCTGCTTAAGCTCTTCAAATAGTTTATAATTAGAAAACAAAATTTTAGAAAAAATCAGAGAAGGAATTTTGGGTGAATCAGTTTGTGAAGTAAAGGGTTCTTTTAAGTATTTTTACTCTTTATCTTTGAAGGTAGCTTCGTAAGTGCCTTCTTTTAAGTCATCAAATATGTTTAGTCTGTTTGGAGAAAGAAAACAGACTAAATGTGCCTTTTCAATACTGCTCTAAGTATTTACTGACATTTACTGAGCTCAATGCTCATTCATTCATTCATCAAATAATTATTGAGCTCCAGCCAGGTCTGAAACTACGGGCTCTGCTTCCGAGGGAGGCATCCTCATCCAAAGAACTATTTCCCATACCTTGGTCATTCCCATGTGTCCTTCCCCAGGTGGCCACGTCTGTGTGCCATTTGCACTCACATTTGCCCTGGAGAGAATACAGACTCCACTCTCAAAGGGCTTGGTAGTCTAGTAGGGTAGAAAGGCAATCAAAAGAATCCCACCTTAACAGTCTGGGGTTTCAATTGCACAAGACAGAAACCAACTCTCTTCCTCTGGAAGAGGCAGTTTCAGAATGCTGCCATTACCAACAGAAACCATCACACTTAGGAAACAGCACTTCTAAGGAGGTCAAAGCCTGGTCAGAGCATTCCTGCTGCCCTTGCTGAATCCTGCCACTGAAATCAAGGCCACTATGGGACACTGATGCAACCATCGCGCTATCACCACCATGGCTCTATGAGCCCTAAGTGGCTCTTTAAGGCACTTGCTCTGTCCTGTCAGCCAGGAAGAGCCTCCAATGGGCTGAGCTCCTGCCTCTGCCCACAGCCTTGCCGTCGGGTCCAGGAGGTCCATATCTGACCTTCTTTTTTTGTTTTTGTGCTGCGAGGTAGGAAATGCTGGGCAACCCATCAAACAAATACAGTTACCGTCCACAACACACACAAAGGAAAAAACGGTAGTGATTTTTAAGTGCTTTGAATGGGCACTGGTATAGAGAGAGAAGCTCAGCTCACCTGCAACAGAAGCACCCAGTACTCCAGTGCTCCCGCCCCCTCTAGGGTGTGGCCAACAGGGCTCTGCCTCTGCGGGAGGTATCCTCCTCCAGGGCATTGTCTCACAGGTCCTGGTAACTCCCATGGTGCCTTCCCCAGGTGGCATGACCATGCACCATTAGCACTCACATTCGCTACTACTGTCTATACTGACATACGTCTACTTTATGTATCTCTCCTGTAATGGAAAACTGGGCCCTTTTGCCATAAATAGAAAGGAAAAAGAAGAATAAACACAGGAAAGGAGGTTCTGAGGCTAGAGCCCAGTTTCAGCAAGTGTTAGGTATTATAAACACGATGGCACCACTCAGACGTGTTAGCCTTGACCTTATTAGGAAAACTAAGAAGACACTCTCTGAGCACCACTTAAAATTAACTTTCATGTCGCTAGTAGACCATGGTCCATGCTTTGGCTGATAAATACTATGAAGAATGTGGGTTTAAAAATGGACCAGACTTGGGTTTGAATTTCTGCTCTCCACTTAGCAGCTCTGTAATTTAAAGCACATTATGTAATTTTCCTGAGGTTCATTATACTCATCTGGAAAATGGATACAATAAAACAAACTTTCCTGGCATGTTAAATTGATCAGTGCTGTCTGAACTATGTCATGCAGGTCAATCACCTGAAGATCTTAAAATGCGGATTCTGATTCTGCAGGCCTGGAGTGAGGCCTGAGATTGCCTAATTACAGTCCAAGGGGTGCTGATGCTGTCATTTTGTGGGTCACCCTTTAAGAAGCAGATCATAATTCTCTACTGTCAGCACAGTAGTCCCCAGACACATGGACAAGTGAGCCCTTAAAATGTGGCTGGTGTACCGAAGAAAGACAATTTTTATTTTTAAAAACAGATACACGGTTCAGTTACTGGAAAACAATTTTTAGTATATATGGAACAATTTGTGACTCTATCTTTTCAGCAGTTAATTTCATGAAAATTAAATCACTGAACACGTATTTCCAATGGAAAATTAGTGTCTGATTGAGGCATGTTCTCAGTGTAAAATAAACACCAGCTTTTAAATATTTAGTTAAAAAAGTATAAAATCTCTTGTTAATGAATTTTCTACTGATTGCATATCAAAATCTAGTGTTTTGGATATGCTGGACTAAAGATATGATTAAAGTTAATAATTTCATCTGTTTCTTTTTGCTTTTTTAATGCAGCTACTAGAAAATTAAAAATTACTTATGTGGCTCACAGGCACAGATTAGTAAGCACCAGGGTCCAGCTGTCCTGTCAAGGGCCTTCCTCTTGTCTAAATTTGGGGTGACCTCTGGCTGCAAAGAGGAAGTGAGGTGGTGGAAAGAGACAAGGTTTCTTCCTTTCCTGCAGGAGGTTGTAGCAAAAAGCCAACATTCACAGCAAGTTCTCAGGCTCACAGACTGTTTCTTGTGTGGTGGGTTATTTCCATTACATTCCAAGGTAGGCTCTGCTTTTTGGAGAGGCAAAAAAAAAAAAAAAAAAACCAACCCAAGCAAACTCCTCCTCCCTCCACCCCGTATATCAGCAGTCCAGAGTGAACGGCTCAAAGCTGGCTGTCTCTCATAAGACATTCACTTTTCAAGAGTTAAGGGTCACGGCCAAGGGCCCCCTCAACCCCACCTCCTCGGTGACATTAAGGCAAGTTAATTAGAACAGCGTGGGTTCCTGCAAATGTGCTGCCTTATCTCCCAGTCGACTCAGCAGTTCCAAAGGAGGCTGAGAGTTTAAGGAACAGCAGTAAGGGAGATATCTGCAAATTTGACAGCCACCAAGAGATTTGCAAAAGGAAGTATGCAGAAATGAAAGTTCGTTTTCTCATATCATACATTATATTCCGGTAACCTTGCTTCCCCACTCTTGTAAACCAACTCAGTCAAATATTTACATGTAGAATCCGAACTGGCAGGCAGTTCAAAGAAAACTATTAAGGCCAGCAGAAGTTGCGCCTGTATCAGAGGCTTTGAGACTCCAGGTCTCAATTAACTTTTCCAAATAGGAACTGACAGCCTTGGACGGAAATGTGCGTGTGCGTTGGGGGAGACTTAAATGTCTTTGAAGAATGTTTGACGACACAGTAAACAGCCTGAATAGAAAATACTCCATCAGATGCCGCCTCCACATTCCATGAATCTGAGGACACAGTAAAGTGTACTGTGTAGTTAAAAGACATGAATGAAGAAATCACGAAACAGTTTGAATTCAGGGATGATCCAAGCTTCAGTCGTGTTGACATAGACAGAATTGTTTTTTTCTAAATGTGTTAGATCTTGACATGCGGTTGTACAGCCTGTATTGAAGACGCAACTTCAGAGACACACACGTATTTATCTCTAAGCTTTCTTGTCTTTTCTGTCACCGAATCAACCCGCGGGAAAATGTTTACTAGGTGTATTCCGTTCCGAGTAGAATGCCCTTTTGGTAACCGAATGTTTTTTGTATATATTATTATTATTTTTACACAGAATAGTACACTATTTATCATTTAGATCGAGGATTTATTTTACTTTAGAAGGAAGCAAAAGGTAAGTGAGCTTAGCAAATTCACAGCATATCAAGATTGTAAATGCTATTCTAGAAAACAACTCCTTAGAAGCATACCTCATACGTGAGTGTTGCATTGTCAGTTTCCAAAAATCTTAGTATCCGACACAGACATTCTCATCTGAATGCCTTTATGTACCTAAAAGACAATACCACATCTCAAAGAATCTAGTTAATCAGGTAAGCCTTTTTCATGAGCTTGTTTTAAAGACATTTCTAGCAGATTTTGAACAGCTGTGATTCAGTAAATCTTAGAGGGTGGTGAATTCAGCGCTACTGCTTACCTGATGAGCTTGGAGAGCATGAGGAAAGTATCCTTCTCTCTCCTGCCCCTTTACATCAGCTGTTTTCTCTGGACTATCTCAATCTCTCTGGGCTGGCAAAGTTACATCCACTTCTCGATTTCCTGCCCAGGGGCTTTCTCTAATTTTTTTTTTTTTTTTGAGACAGAGCCTCAAGCTGTCTCCCTGGGTAGAGTGCCATGGCATTACAGCTCACAGCAACCTCCAACTCCTGGGCTCAAGCGAGTCTCCTGCCTCTGCCTCCCAAGTAGCTGGGACCACAGGCACCCGCCACAACGCCCGGCAATTTTTTGGTTGCAGCCGTCATTGTTGTTTGGCGGGTCCGGGCTGGGGATTCGAACCCGCCACCTTAGGTGTACGTGGCTCGTGCCTTAGCCGGTTGAGCTATAGGCGCCGAGCCTCTCTAATATTTTTTAGCCCTGGGTTCCCGTACTTGTTGGAGTTAAGTTTTCAACAACATATCCTGTTTAGCATCATTATTATGCTTTATGTGTTATTATAATTGTTCCCGTATCAGTCTCAGATACTGAGGACTGGGCCTTTTTCATCTTGGTACCCCTACTGCCTAGCACAGTCCTCCACAGGGCAGACTCACCAGGAAGGTTGCTGGAAGAGGATTAACAGCAGGCTGTTAGTGTAACAAGACTTACTGCTGTTAATAGGCCGCTGCTGTGCTCTGGGCTGCTCTCCCGCTGCTGCCCCACTTGGGTCTGCCATCCTTGCCCCCTGGGACTACTACCATGGGCAGCACCTCCTAATTTAGCCTACTCCATCTCCCTTTCTGAGAGAGATGGCAACTGATGAGAGATGGCTTCTTTATTCATGTCTTTCCAATTATGAGGGTCGCACAAAGAGTGGGTAGGGCTACTGGCTATACTGCTGGGTCATTTGACAGCCCTCTTGGGAAGGAGGTAGACTTTATTGTATACTGCTGGAGACTCTGATTACATAGCTTTTTTTGCTCTCTTCTTCCTTCCTCAAGGATGGCCTCATCATGAACCAGGATCCTTTGCTCTTTCCCCTCAGCTAGCCTGGTCACTGCAATGGATGGGGCATGCTTTACATTTTCATTGGGGCAGATTTTTTTTTTTTTTCTTTTACTTGACCCTGTCCGTCTTCCCAATTTGGATTGTAGTGAGCCATTCCTAAATCCATGAAACTTGCTTTTACATATCTGAAACCCCAACTGGTACAGTTCTAAAGGTTTGACTAGACATGAATGGTGGTACTAATACCAAACAAAACAAAAGTTTCTGAATACATACACCAAGATTTTAAGTCTGGCTGATGGGATGAAGCATAGTTTTCCTCATCATTATATACTTTGCCAATTTAATAATGAGCATGGATTAGTCTCATAACTGGATCCAAAGTTATATATATTTGGGAATAATTCATAACAAATATCCCTCCCACATATAACTTTCATAAGTGCGTCTTCCATACAAAACTATTTCCCATTCAATGATAAAAGCAATATTCCAAAAGGGAAAGTATAAAAAGCTGTTTTCTTAATAAAGCTACCAGCAATAATTCTTTTTAGTTCTATCTTCAAATGAACTCCATCAGTCACACGGTAAGTCTCAAAAGTGCTTTGTATTTTTATACACAGTAATAAAGCCTCATCTATTTAGCACAAACTCGACTGTGAATTACCCATGTCATCTGCTTTCCAACTCCTCTGGCCAGTTTCCCTTTCCAGAAATCAGGAAAGGGAAGAAAAAGAACAAAAATAAAATGAATTAATTCAGTCATTTGTTATTTGCATTGAGTAAAGTTTTGGAGAAGACTGAAATTTTATATAAATAATAAGGGAACCTGTTATTCCAGGGTTTTCCAATTCAACAGGCAAAGCCTGTTCCTGATACCAAACCAAATCTACAACCTATAACAGCCTTCAGACGTATGTTTCAAAGTTGTATGGCTTCAGTGGACAAGCTCTACCCAGGCTCTCCAACCCTGAGAAAAGGGGAACCCAGTAATACAAAATTTAATACTTTTCAAATGGTCACTTAAAGTTTGCAAAAAAACACTGTGGCAAAATCAAAGCTTATTAAACTAAAAACTTGCTTGAAATGGTCAGGAAGTTATAAAAATCTACTTCTAGAGAGCAATGAGTTGCATATGTGTTTTGTAGAAGGAAGAGGCATTGGAGGGTTTGTATACTCAAAGATAATTCATTCACACTAGCTTTTATTACTTAAAAATTGAGACAAGGCTAGGTGTGGTGGCTCACACCTGTAATCCTAGCACTTTGGGAGGTCAAAGTGGAAACATCACTTGACTCCAGCAGTTCCAGACAAGCTTGTGCAATATAGAAACCCCATCTCTGCAAAAAGTAAAAAAAAAAAAAAAAAAAAAAAATTAGCCGGGTGTACTGGCACTTGTAGTCCCAGCTACTTGGAAGGGTGAGGCAGGAAGACCACTTGAGCCCAGGAATCTGATGGTGCAGTGAGCTATGATGATGCCCCTACTCTGTAGTGTAGGCAATAGAGTGAGAACTTGCCTCAAATAAATAAATGAAAACAGAAATTAAGATAAAAAGGTAAAATTTCTAAAAGCCTAATAGAGTTGACAAGTCTCTCTCTAGATTAGAAACTCTGTCCCCAAATAGCACCTTGGCAAAGCAAGTCATGATCTCGCCTGGGTCTTAACTCATGTCTACCAGGGAAAGTATCATCTGGTCTGAAGTGCTAGTTCCTGATGGCTCTAACATTTTGTGAGTCATTTACAGGTTCCACACACATGCCTATGGGGACAGGCAGGTAACATAGGAGTGAAGATGACCAGGGTGAGAAGTTTTCTTTAAAGTGAATCTCTATCAGTGTTTCATGATTTCACATTGGATAGCAACAAAAATATTTCTTTCTTCTTGGTTCTCCTATGAGAGAAACAATAAGAAATGGTCACACCAGTACTGGTGCATGACAGTGCTGTGGAGGCCACAGGGAGTGGTGGGGACAGCAAACTGGAGAGGGTAGGAAAGGCACCAAGCCATTGTGCCCACGTGGGAATGGGACCTCAAGTCACCAGATGCCAAAACATGTTTTTAGTGAAATCTAATGAAAATATTTTTTAAAGATCTTGTGGGGCAATACCATTGTAGGCAAACAAAACATAATCTGTGGATTAGACTAGGGCTCACAACCTACCACTTTACCATACTTGATCTCTTTGTTTCTCTCCTTGCACTAGGGCCCGCAAACACACACAATTTGTTAGTAGTAATACCCCTTCTGTGAAAGTTGCCTATTTTCTTTCTTTTTTTTTTTTGTAGAGACAGAGTCTCACTTTATTGTCTTTGGTAGAGTGCCATGGCGTCACACAGCTCACGGCAACCTCCAACTCCTGGGCTTAGGCAATTCTCTTGCCTCAGCCTCCTGAGTAGCTGGGACTACAAGGCACCCACCACAATGCCCGGCTATTAATTGTCTATTTTCTGAGCTCTTCTTACAGGCTGTGTGCTCTCTGCTAGGCCATCTGACTCCTCATCTCATCTGATTTTCATGGTAACCCCGAGAGCTCACAGAGATTCAACAACAGGTCCCAACTCACACAACTAACGTTTTGCAGAACTGAATCTAGACTATTGATATAGAAATAATTACAATGTTAAGCTGAATGAAAAAAAAATAGGCTATAAAACCTAGGTATGTTTTGTAAGCATACAGTTCACATTTTTAACAACTGGATATTATTTCATCATGAATATATGCTAACATATACTTAAGCATGCCTGTTATTAAACTCATGAGTTGCTATTAAAATCTTGTAGGAAAGCATTTCTTTTTTAAAAATCCTGACAACATTCATTTATTTAAAATCATTAATGGCCTATGTGTTACTTCATGAGATGCTCAATAAAGGGAAGGCTGACTCAACAATGCGTCTCTGGGAGGCAAAGTTTATCCATGAAGAAGGAAAACAGGAAGAAAGGACGAACAGGAGGGAAGAAAGGAGGGAGGGAGGAAGAGAAAAAAAGCCACAGGCTTCTTTAAGGACTCAGGTTAGCTACATATATTTTTAAGATACTTCAGCAATCCCCTTTCAATCAACGGTCATGTCCCCCAGTTACATCCTCAGTCTCCTGCGCTTTGGGCTGAAAAAAAGGTAGGCTTCTCCCACACAGTTTAGTTCGAAGAATTGCACAAGGGATTGCAGTAGTTTTCTTTGCCAGAACGTTTCAGTGGCTTTGAGATTTATGAACTGAACTTTTGAGAGCTACTCCTACTAGGGAGGACATACTTGGGATCCTCCTCGTCATCTATACAGGTGACAAAAAGTGGCTCTTGTTTTTTCTTGATTTTCTACTTAATAGCAGTAGCATTCTAAATTCTATAATTTCAAAATAGCAGCTGCCAGGTTGTCAACACAGAGGAATAGAGAGACTTTGGAGAAAAGGTACCAAAATGATGCAACTTGAAAACATACAATTTTGAACATTCAAACTAGAACACGGTGGGAGAGTGGGCTTATATACGAACACTATTCCCTGTGAACTAGGGCATATGGGCCCCCTGCTATGAAGAAAATGTAGGAAGTGGAGAAGTTCAGTTAGGAAAAGAGAAGATGGGAGTGGAGGGTGAGGACTGAGAACCATATAAGCTGCAGGCCCAGCCAAAGAGGATTTACAGTCTTATATAACGCGATGGATGACCTCTGAGATGAATAATTCTGGATTCAAATCCCAACACCATCTAGCTGTGTGACCACAGGCAACTTCCTTAACTTCTGTATGTTAAGAGAAGTATAGTGTCATGACTTACTGAGATAAACTATCTTGGTAAAGAAGGCAAGTGACTCAGAACAGGGGCTCAATATTAGCATGTGTGTCATGTAACTATTTCTAGAAAGTCAAGCATAGGAAGAGACCACCAGTTGGGTATGTTACGGGATCATTGAGGGGTTAACTGAACAGACAGTGGCAGCCGGCATTCTTACACTAATTCGATATAGAAATTGCCTTTAGGAAAAGATGTATCAACCAGTAATGTTTCCAGGTCCAGGTGATTTTTATGTAAAAACTTTAAAGATGTATACTCTTAAATACTATAAATAATATAAAGTTTAAAATTTGTCGTAAGATCTGACAATCTTCATGTGTAGATTTACACATTTTTTTTTTTTTTTTTTGGTTCTTCATTAACTTCTTGCATTTCAGTATTGTGGTTTCCAGTAATTGTGTTTAACTTAGTTGTTTCCAAACTGTGGCTGCATTTTAGTCATCTCAGATCTTTTTTTTTTTTTTTTTTTTTGAGACAGAGTCTATGTCACCCTCAGTAGAGTGCAGTGGTGTCATAGCTCACAGCAACCTCAAACTCTTGGGCTTAAGCGATTCTCTTGCCTCAGCCTCCTGAGTAGCTGGGACTACATGCGCCCACAACACCCAGCTACTTTTTAGTTGTGGCTGTCATTGCTGTTTGGCAGGCCAGGGCTGGATTTCAATCCGCCAGCTCCAGTGTATGTGGTTGGCACCCTAGCTGCTGAGCTACAGGAGCTGAGCCCATCTCAGAAAATTTTAAAAACATCAATGCTCAAGCCACGCTGTGGACCGTAAGTCTGAGGCTGAGAGCCTAATACGCCTTGAAACTCCCCTCTAGTAACTACAGTGTGCGGCAAAGCTTGGGAAACACTGAATTATCACTTGGTTTATCATGGGAATAAAGATATGACCAAGAAAAGCAATAAAAACTGGCTAACAGTCCAAATCATCAGAGCAACTAGGGTTCAGCTAAATGATAAATGGTAAAATACCAAGTGATGGGTCATTACCACACTCAGCTGATCTCCAGCACAGAGGTAAACAGGCTGCTTGTTTTTAAAACACAGAATGTTTCCATTATTAACTAAAAAGAGAAAAAAATGAAAATGGAAGCAAACACTATTATTTCTTATCAGATGAATCTCTTGGGTAATCTTCACAATGCCTGGTATTTATGACTAGCTGAGACATAAGGGTCTTTTCAACTCTGAATTTTTTTTTTTTTATTTGAGCCAATTTTTTGGTGGGTGTTTATACAGATAAACAGTATATTTATTAAATGAGTTAAGACAAATAAACTTTACAAATAGACAAATAATAAAAGGCTCAGTGGCTAAAATAGATGGTAAGCATCATTGAAAGAAATCAACACCGTCACGGTATCTCAGTTGGCTTACACGTGTAAAAAGAAATTTTCAAAGAGCAATTTCACAGAAATGAATGAAGTGCTTTCACATTCGCAAGTTCATCCGAGCATTCAGAGGGCAGGAATTGTAGCAATCATATTCCTGTTAAAGAAACAGGGCTCAAGGTATTGGACCTTCTAGAACCCAGTTCTAATGAACTGCTAGGTCAATGCTCTTTTCACACAATCCTGCCTTGTACTCTACCTGAAACCCACTCTTTGAGCCGCAGCACCGTCCTGGAGAGGCGATTTACCTCTTAAGAAAGTGCTGAAACATTGCCCTCATGCAGGGCAGTTGTGTTGGGGCAGGAGAGCGGTCAGGTGCCGTGTGCACTGTAAACACACAACGTGCTCACAGCTGTGGAGAAAGAAGGGCAAGCAACTGTGTGAGGCAAAGCAATTGTCAAAGAATGACGGGCCATGAAAAGCCTTTTGGGGGCTACTAATTTACTTCCCTGATCTCTGAAGAAGGAAAGAATGATATGGATATGCTCGATGGACTGAAGAAAGAGCTGGGGTAGGGTTGTGGGTAAGAACAGCTGAGAAATCTAGGGACGACACCGGAGTAAGAACAGTGAAAGTAAAGAGACTGGTAAGAAAAAGAGCACTTAAAAACAAGGAAGAGATATTTGTAGCTAAGCAGGAAATGTCATCAATGGCATTTCAACAAGTAATCATCTACTGTGGGATTTGATCTTTATTTATATGTGGAACGAAGGAACATTCAGTGGGGAGATCCCTTAATTGGCTGAACGATTGGATTAAATATTGGCTGTCCTGGTAATAGTTTTAAAAAGTGAGGCAAAGGATCCTTTGCAGATCTGTCTCGCTCATGTCTTTTAGTTTTACCATGAGACAGCCGTTTCAATAAAGAAGGAAAACTTGTCACTGTCCTGGGCAGCGCTGAGAAGGGCCGAGGATAAACTGGACAACATAATCATACCGTCTAGGCGGTATCCGTTGACTAAAAGTTGAATACAGGCAGATGTAAAATCCTCATCTTTGGGATCAAAAACCAGTAACATAGAATCTATGTGAAAAAACCCTGAAGGTTTGGTTGACAATGAGAATGAAGAAAGGTGCCGTCTTAGAGTCTTAAACCTTGGCTCTGAGGGAGAGGATAGAAGCCAGGTCTTGAATCCTGGCCTCAAGTGAAATTAAGGGTTTGGAATAAACACAATGCGGAATGGCCCCCAAAGTTAAATGAGACACCAAGTGAAGCTTGGCTTGAGTATCAGTGAGGAAAACCAGGAAACAGTGTAAATTCTGGTTACCAGCAAGGCTGGAAGTGTGCCCCAAAGCTAAGAACAGGTATGAAGTTGAAGGTGGTTCAGGTTTAGGCCAAGACGGTGTAAGCCTCAAGGAGGCAGCCATCTGGGTCAGGGGCAGCAGCACTGTGGTGGGCAGCTTGAGTGCCCTGCTTAGGACAGAGCCAGTCAGGGTTAGCAGACTGCAAGAGACTGGCAGTTATGCTTATCACAAGGAATAGTGGGTAGCAAGGGCTTTTCCAAAGTAAGAAAAAGGGGCAGCGATCTTGGGGACTGGCAGCCGAGGAACGGCCACTTTCTATTTGCGACCACATTGCTGAGTAAGAGTAAAACTGAAGTCAGTTGTAACCCAGGTGGGAAAACTGCATAGGGCTAAATGTAGGTTCTTGCAAGATCACTGTCAAAACAGTGCCAGTCTTGTGTCATTTGGATGAGCGGGACAAGCACAAAGGTAACACAGATAAAGGAAACAAGGGCTCCACCAGACTCTTGAGAAGGGTCTGAAGCAGCAGAAAAAGCTAAACTGGAATGGAATGAATCTGGAAAGGGAACGGCTTCCTAACTGGTGCCCAAGCTCCCAATCCATCCCTTCCCACAAAGCAGCAAAAGGTCCTTTCTAAAGTCAGACTGTTGCTTCTCTGTTCAGAATCCTTCACTGACTTCCCAGTCCACTTGGCGTAAGAGCCAAAGTTCTTGCTGATGCTTGTAACTACAGACTGGCAGACCCCACTACCTCCGGGTACCTCTGGTCTCTCTCCTGCTGCTCACTCCACCACAGCAGCACTGGCCTCCTTGCTGTTCCTTAAAGCTGCCAAGCACCAAATACCGGCACCTCTGCCTGGAAGGTGCATGAGCTGGCTCCTTCGTTTCCTTCAGGTCTTGCTTACAGCTACCTTCCCTGTGAGGACTCCCCGAGTGCGCTGTGAGTACTGGATCAGCCACCTACATCTGTCGTCCTCCCCATGAGGGTGGACCCTGTTTGGTTCTCCCCAGCATGCAGAGCAGTACGAATTCTCCATGAAGTATTTGTTAGACGAATGGAGGGTGGGAGACAGGGACAAAAGGCATGAAAGCAGTTGACAGATCTAATTTTTGAACAAGGAAACAGGAATGGACACAGGGTAGTGTCATGAAATACTGAAAGGGTCACAGGCTCCAGAGACTTGGGGTGGCTTCACTGTTAGAATCCATCCTATTCTTCCCTCCCACGTTTCAGAGGTTGAGACGACTACCCATCTTCAGTCTATACAGAAGATGAAAGATTTTAGATCCATCACAGACCTGTACCTTCTCAAAAGAGAAGAGGCTTATGGTTAAAAATGTAGAATACAAGATAAGACCTAGTTATTACACAATAGGGTAACTTTAGTTAAGAGTCATTGTGTATTTTAAAACAACTAAAGTAGTGGAATTGAATTGTTCCTACACAAAGAAGTGCTTGGGGTGATGACAGCCTGATATGATCATTATCCACTGGGTCTACCAAAACATCACATGTACCCCATAAACATACAATCATGTACCCACAATTAAAAATAAAAAGTTCAAAAACCCCACATATATCTTTAATATCTGGTTTAGTTTTGCTCTTTTGTTGGAACATCATAAATTAGGATGAAAAATTTTAAGATTACCAGATAAATCAAAAGCATCCTAATTTGAATTTCTAACTTCAGAAACCACAGGCCTCCCTAAGCTGCCATTCTTCTTTTTCTTTCTGCATTACTTCTCAGGCTATACTTTCAGATATTCCTTAGATTAAATATTTATGACTTCAAAGGCAGCCTACAGGAAAGAAATGTTTTAAAATACTTTATCTTCACCAAGATAGCTTAAAGACTACAGCAAGCAGCAAAAGTCTCTCATTTTTACAGACTAAGGGGCACCAACTGACTAGTCACATCTAAAATCCAGTGTGCAATTGGGATTTTCTTCTAAACGTTACAAGAGCATTAAGAATTTTCATCAAGGCAAATAACTGTGCGAGCACAAAATAATTCTTCATAAAATAAAAAGGAAACTAAAAGTAAAACATCTTAGTTTCACAAATTTCAAAAGCAAAAAAATGGAGATTATCTCATTAATGTATTTATTTTCATTCCAAATCATTCAGGTAACAAAGCAATGACTTGTTAAATTAACAGGTTATCCATGAACCTGACTAAAAATATCCATCTTAAAAGAACTAAATCATGAAATTCTCTCCTCAAAGTAAGCTGTTAAAAACACCATTTCATTGAGTTTATGTTGGAGGCAGTCTGATTATGAGGAAAGCTTTGATTACACATCTTAACAGGTGATTCTTTCCCCCTCAGTCTTTTGGTTATAAAGCTTCTTAAGATCATCTCTGAAACAGTAGGTACCAGAAAAGAGCAACAAAGGAATATTAAGAGTTAAGCAAAAAGACAAAAAAAAAAAAAAAATAGGTTTAAGCACATAATCATAGGCTTGGGCCCTGACTCAGGTTAAGGAGATGCTCTTTTTACAGTGAAGCCCGGTGGCTATCACCTGGAACTCTGAAAAGGGTCCCCTCAAGCATGAATCCCAGCCGGGCCACCTAGCCATGTGACGTAGAGCAAGGTACATTCTCTAAGTCTCAGTTTCCTCACATTTTAAATGACAGAACACTTCCAGGGTTATGTACAAAATCCACGTAAAGTGCTGAGCATAAGGACTCCATAAGGACTAACTTATGTTTGTGACAATATCCCTTTTAATAATTAAAGAAAGCATCAGTGCTTATACTAATAACCTAAAAAGTGATTTGGAAAAAAATGGGGTCCTGGTAACCCTGATTTAAGTTAAGAAAATCTTAGGGACTTCCTACATTGAACCCAAACGCAGAGTGTTATTGACTGGGAAACTAGTTTCCTAGGATACAGTACTGGCTAAGGACGCTGTACCAGAGACTGATACTGTAATAAGAACGTATGCCCATTTTCTTAAATTTGTCCCTACTTTCGAACCATTAACATAATAATGTTCAATAATGACACACTGAACTTGGAGAATACAGATTAAAAGGCTTACATTTAGTATAGTCGCCTATAAACTGAAGTTTTTTTCCTTTGAATGGTAAAATGACAAAGAAATAGTTGAGACAAAGCATAAAAACAAATTATTGATTGAGAGTTTAAGGGGCAAAATTATCTGTTGAAAAAGTAATCATTTGGATAGAGGTTAATTTCCTTCTTGACATAATCTGATGAGAAAAGCACAGGAACACTACCACCAACTTCCCTTCCTACTTTGAAACATTCTTTATGCTATTAAAAATGCTTACTCTAAAAGAAAGGTGATTTTCCAGATGACTTTTAGTTAAGTGGCATAATTGTGGTAATATAAGGTTATCTTTTTTCACTTTGGTCCTCAAATGAGTGTGACAATAATGTAAAAAGATAAAAGCTGATATGGAGTTCAGGTCTAGGAGTCTTAGAGGCGCATGGGAAGACACAAGTTTTCTAAAAACACAGGGAAGATGAAATGTCAACAAGCAAAAGCTGAAAGAAACTCCCCATTTCTTAATTCAGTTAATTTTACAAAGAGAACTTAATTCAAAATTCAATCCTAATACATAATACAAAGCTCAATTTGACAAAATGGAAAGTATCTTTCATGCCACAAATATGGTACTTAAATATGCTCAATAATTTACTAGTAATTTATACTAATCAGAAATATGGTGCTCATAATCATTTCAAATTTACTCACTACTCCAGCATAGCTGCTGGTTTACGTTAATACTTTATTATAAAAACCAAGGGCAATTTTATTATTATTATTTTTTACCATAGCATTCAGATGACTATTGACAACTGAGGATTACTTAAATGAAAAAAATAAGCTCTTATAGTTAATGTGAAAAATTAAACTAAAACCAAAACATCACACTCCCATGGGCTGTGGAAATTATCAACTGTGCCCTCAAGGGTTGAAGATGATGGTGGGTAGGAATAGGGACTGTGTAGCCACTCTGGCAAGAGCATGCATATTGGAACACTGATTCACTGTAATACAACCATAACATTTCAAGTACATTATAGAATTTTCATCAATTAGATTTTTAAAATTTCAAATGGAAAAAAGTAATTCCAAAATCTAATGTTCAAATCAATATTCAAAAAGTTCAGTCCCCATTCAGAAACAGATAAACAGTATATTTATTAAATGAGTTAAGACAAATAAACTTTACAAATAGACAAATAATAAAAGGCTCAGTGGCTAAAATAGATGGTAAGCATCATTGAAAGAAATCAACACCGTCACGGTATCTCAGTTGGCTTACACGTGTAAAAAGAAATTTTCAAAGAGCAATTTCACAGAAATGAAGCCAGTTTTTTTTTTCTTATAAACAAATCACCATTTCTTGGTTCAAAACTGACATCTGTTATGAAAATTACCATATCACATATTTGTAAGATGACAAGGAGTAACTCATCTTCAAAGTGCAAGTAAGTCTATTTACAACCACAAAAAAGGCAATGAGGAGGAGAAAAATTTTTAAAAAATATACAAAGATTAAAAACATTTGGGATGCAAAATTAAACAATTTTTTGGTTAGAGGATAAAAGAGAAAAAGTGATTGAATTACAGATTTCAGCTATACATACTATATAATGGGATCCAAGATCTTTAACAGCTTGCTTGTATTTTTTTTCTACTTACATAATGCTCTGGAAATTTCTGGTAGAAATTACAGTGTCTCAAAGAGAGAAGTACACACTAAGCATGTCCTGTTACTACTTCATGGATGTCATAAGACCCGTTTATGGATTAGAGTTGGTGTAAAAAGCCATTGCCTTGAGTTGAAAAATGAATACTGTAAAAGCTCAATACAAATCCTCGAAAGCACATGCACTTCTAAATCTTTTGGTAATTACATTCATATTTAAGCATAACCAAAAAAACAAACAAACAAAAAAAAAAAACAACTGAGAACATTTCCCTTTTCTCTGTTCCCTATGCCTTGCAGGCTCTCCAGTTGATAGGGTCAATTTTTAGAGTTGAAAGGGTTCTTCAAGATAGAGTCTAGTCCACCACCCTCATGTAGGGTAAATGATTTTCCCAAGCTCATGCAGCACATTAATGGCAAAACCAAGACTAGGAACCAGGTCTTGACTCCTAGTCTAATATGCTTCCCAGCATATCATGCTACCTCTTTTTACAGTATAGTTTGCTATAAATACCTGATGAAGAAATATACAATTACAAATGCTGACAGGGCCAATGTGTTTCTAAGACTTGCAGAGGATTACTGCAAAGATTTGATGGAGAGAAAAAGATTTCCCCCACCCACCAAAAAAATCAAGCACCATCAACTAAATGTTTCTTTGCTGGGTCAGCACTCTCACGTGTAGAAAGAAGCAATCCTCGTAAACTTTATGTCAGCCTGAGGATCGTGTATCTGGTGAAATCTGGGCCCTAACACAACGCTAGTTTCTAAAGGGTAAAGACAGAAGCAAAAAAGGGAAGGTAGACAAAAAAAAAAAAAAAGACAGCGCTAAAGCATTCAATTGGCTGAGAAATCGGCATTCCAGCATACGGTTAATTACTTTTTAGAACCTCTTCATATAATGTCATTTCCCTAATCTGTTATTTGGCCACTTCAGAATTAACTTAAGTGTATGAAAGATAACTGTGGTCATTATCTTTTTTTTTTTTAAACTGTGAGAGTTTTTTAGATAAACTAAATTCTATGATGAATATGCCAAAATGGCAAAACTGTAATAATTTTCTTAACCTATTAGATTACCACCAAGGAATCAAAGTGTTATTTCATAGGGCTGTTACCATCTTGAAATTTATTCCAATTGCAGTTAAAAGAAAAGACTAAAGCACTCTATATGCAGAACTGAGTAAGGAAGGTGAAATGTCTTTTAAAAAAACATTGCCATGAATTTATTTAATAAAAGGGCATATTTATTTATGTTTACAAACAGGTTTCAAAAACAAAAGGAAAACATGTATGCTTCTACTTATTAACCTTTTTCAAAATGCCAACAGCCCTCATGCTCTATGAAGGTCTCTAAGGATTTATTAGAAAAATCAATACAGTTCACTCACAGTTCACCAAGACATTACTGAACTAACATGTTTAGACAAAAACAAAAAGGACTAAGGTTCTCTTGTAGTTTGATAGTTTGATTTAATTTAATTTGCCTGAAATAACAAAAGCATTTCAAGCATCTTTCATTATGTAGTTGATGTCCTGCATTAAACAATCTACTAAATTCTGAACAAAAGGTTATTAGCAAGTTTTCAAAAATTTTAAAAATTAAACAGTTGTTTCAAAACCATTAAGTAGTAAATGTATTTAAGAAACTAATTAGGACAGATGCCATAACTTCATTAGAACACCACTGCTCATGTTTTTTTGTTTTGTTTTGTTTTCTTTTTTTTGTTTTTTTAAACAAAGCATTAGTGTTATCTATTTGGCTATTAGTATTAGCAATTTATCTACAATATTTAACAAGGTAAATTGTAGGCAAAAATTTAGTACAGTTTCAATAGAAACACCCCCTTTTTTTTTTCCTGAAAATACAGCAGTATTTGAAGGACTAATTTTTCTCTGCATCAGTTATAAGGAAGCTTCCCATCTATGAACAGGAACAAAAAAAGTATCTACAAACCTTGTAAACAGATCTGTATCATTTATAAACATAAATAATCCAAATTATTAACAGCCAACAGCAGAAATAAAGTATCAATTCAATGATCCAGGGCTCTTTGTCTCGCCCAGCTTACTCCTCCCTCTCTCCCAGCAAGGACTGAGATAAACTAAAGCTCTGATAATAATACACTGTTCAGGACCACTCCTGGGTACTACTGATGATCCACGGGTCACTAACGCCGAGTTACTGTTTATCTGTCAGTTCATTTCTCCCACCCCCCAAAAAGCACCCTCAGTCTGGCAGAAAGCTTTGCTTTTTTTTTTTTAAAAAAATAAATCTACATTCGTACAAGTGTGTCTTCTGTTGAAGTCCAAAGACAAGAATACTATCTTGTCTGTCACAAAATGTGAAAAGACCCAGTTTCGATTTGTTTCTTTACAATGCAGCTAGTGTATTAACATTCAGCTTACAATCAGAGTGATGTTTCCAAACTATGTAGTGGGCTTCCTGGGGACGAAGAGGTAGCAGACTTGTTCATTTCTATGGTAAGGTGAATTCCGCTGTCAACAGCATTGTTATTTTTGTTGGGAGAGGGTGGAGGACTGGAGTTGCGTTTTGTAGGAGCATCATCTTCAGCATCAGTGTCATCAATAAGGGGGATATGAGGCTCTGAATCTTCTATCCTAAACTCAGGATGCGTCATAAAGTTGTGAATTGAACTTCTGGTTTCCGGTTTTTCTAATCCTTCATATAAAGAACTACGAAATGCATTCACCACTCGAATCTGCAAATATCAGAAAACAGACGGATATCAGTAGACTATTAACATGACTTAAAAATGATTCATTTATGAGTCTGAATCCACAAACAGCTAGGTATGAGTGAATCATATTTGCATGTAATGCAGTGGAACTTGCAATACACTGTAAAAAAATGAATATTTTAGTAGGACACTACAGAACAACAAAATCACATACTCTAAGAATTAAGAGGTATAGAATTCAAAGTAATACTAAGAAAATCTCATTGTCACTGGCTAAAAATTTAATAGCCATTTTATAGGATTTTTTTCCCTGAGAACAAAATCAAACAAAAACAAACATAACAAAAACTTAACCATACACAAGCTCAGCTGATTTTTTCAAATTAAAAAAAATGTATTTTTGAAAACAATTCAAATAAGTTAAACAAAGTCAAGCACAAAGGGTTACTATTTATCATGCTAGGAATTAGGGTGTCATTGACTATGAAAAAGCCAAGCAAATATATGCTGAATGCCACAATGAACTCACATCTACCCCACGATTCCCTTAATTAAAAATAAAAATAAAGACAAAACCCAAATAAATATCTATAAAATGCCATTAAACAGCTATAAATATTTGAGTATATGCCATTTAGCTATGAAGTGTTAGTGTTTTTCTCTATAACAGATTAAAACTTAAATCTGGAAAGATTAAAAACAAAACAAAACAAAAACCTTTGAGATTCTTTTGTGAAAAATTTACCAGGTGAATTTCTTCCAAGAGGAAGACACAAAGTTTAATGTTCTATTATTTTTTACCCTTAAACAGCCCAACCATTCACCTTCCTTCTCAGAAGTCTGCTGTATGAATCAAAGAGGTTAATGCACAGTCAGACTCAAAAACATGACAGCACATGCTGAGGTTAGTGCCGTTCCGATTAAAGGGAGGGGACAAAACCTAAGTGCACATCACAGTACAGCAAGTACTATGTATACCAACTCAAATACATGGCTCACTTTTGTTTTCATTCTAATAAAGCCTATTCAATAATGAACACATTGTTTACTCATAATATGAAGAGAAGTAACTGACAGTTTGACATTCTATGATAGAAAAAAGATTATAATGAATAAATTAATACATTTCTTCAAATGAACATGTTGAATGTATTTTTTGAAAATGTAATACAGAGTTTAGGGCCATGTGCCCAACTTCTGATCGTCACCTCACCTCTTCTCAGTCCAGCCCTGCTTGTGAGCTGCTTTAGTTTACACCCACTTAGCCCTTTATACAGAGGCTGCACAGCCAAATGAGAAAGAGAGGTAAACATCCAGGTCAATTCTAGCTCTTCTATTTAGTATCCAAGGGCCCGGTCAAACGAGTTTCTTCAATTATTAAATGGAAAATAATAAAAGTATGGGCCTTACAGGGCTGTTGTGGGAGATTAAATTAGTACACTACAGACTTAGAAAAGTGTTAGCTCACAAATATCAATGCCAGGGCTTCTCACATGTTAACGGGGATATAAATTAGCCTGCGATCTTGTTGAAATGCAGATTCTGATCCAGCAGGGGCCTGAGATCCTGCCTTTCTGATAATCTCTGAGGTGACACAGATGCTGCTGCTGGTGCACGGTCCACCCCTGGAGCAGCGAGCGTCCCTTCCACCTTGTCCTACAACTTGATCGCAGGCTATTTCTTAATTCTACTCTACTCACTTTAGTTCCTTAATTCAACCAAAGAACATCAGCAAATAATTTTCAATTTCTTATATTCCTCCCCCCCTTTTCCCTTTACTAAGATGTAAAGCGTTTCACATCTGGAACATACATAATGCTAGCACTAAATATACCATTATATTGGGTGGTGCCTGTGGCTCAAAGAAGTAGGGCGCCGGCCCTATATGCCAGAGGTGGCAGGTTCAAATCCAACCCCGACCAAAAACAACAACAAAAAAACCATTATAGTAATTCATTCTGTGTTTTACTGTTAAGTATTACAATTCACATTTTATATGTGGGACACTTAGCAAGTATCCAGTTCTAATAATAAAGTTTAAAAAGCAAAAAGAACTTTCTAAAAATAAAATCTATTGGTGTCAGCAGCCAGTAGGCACAGAGAATACAAACTGAAGATCACTCAGCAAACCTGATGGGTGATCAGAGCGTTCAAGATGGCCCTGAAGCTGCTGCCTAGTTGACCAGGTTGTTGGTACTGTTGCCAATGGAAACAGAGTTAACGTGATCTGCTGATCTGCGGGGTTTTCTTTCTTTTCTTTTTAAAACAATATGAGTGTACAGGGGAGCAATGAAGGGGCAAATAAATCCACTTTCTGAATATGTCAGACTTAGAAAATATTTACTATATAGAACTCAGAAGTTAGAGACTTGGCAGTCAGCAGAGCTCTAAGAGGTTCAGAGTATAAAGACTGAGCAGGTGAGGGAAACAAGTGTATGGGTATACACAATTAGACACACACACCATGGCAGGTAAAACCGGAGGAAATTCCTTCTTACCAAAACTTCAATTTTGGTGTAAGTTTTTTTTTTCTATCTGAAACAATATTAGAGACATTTATTCTAAGCACTAGGTAAGTACTGAAACTAAGCAACTGGGAGGGTGGATACACAATGTCAAGCAGCTCTTGATTAGTACTGAGGAGTCTTGGAACCCGGGTTTCCGGGCTCTTCATTCCAGGTTCCTGGGAAGTCAGTGAAAGAATATAAACTTACTTTATCACTAAACTTCACTAGAATAAAACATTTTCTACAATCAAGGTTATTAGCTAATGCTTCCTTCTGCCTCCTCTACTTAAGCTACTTGACTGTGGTTACAGTTTCAGCACCCTAAAAGGACGGCTCAGCAATAGAGCAATGCACTTTTCAGGTTAGTTCTCAGCTGAGACACATAATAAAATCTAGATTAACCAGGAATCATCGAACCAGGTATGTTTTACTTTCTCCTTTATAAAGAACATAAAAGACTCATGACTGAATCACGACACTCAGCTAGCTTGCACTTGCTGTGATCTTTATTACCTTCTACATGTAAAATTCTCAGAGTACAGCAGTAATTCTGAGGAAAATAATAATTATGAGCACAATACTTCAGGTAGGGAGGAAACTATATTAACACTATGAACAATTCAGCTTAAATAGAAACATAAGTGACTCTAATTACCCATTCTTGAAATCTAAGCCTCACTATTATATTCAGTTTTTAGATTTCTATTCATTATCTACTAAAACCTACTATATATGACATATACCTTCTAAAATTACTAGAAATAAGAAAAATTCAATAATTTTGATGTCAAAAAGTTTTTTTGAAAATTATTCAACAGAAGGGAAAACAGAGAAAAACACTGCACGAAGCATATTAAGTAAACAAAAAGCCTAAGATGATTATTATAATCATCAAGTAATTTTAAGAACCTAAATTATCAAGGTAAACAATATGTTAAGAAACAAACGAAAACACGATCATATACCCTGCAAAACTACTCACTTTTCAAAATACCTAACATTTGATAGCAGAAAGGAATAACACAAGGACATAGTTCTAAAATATGATTTAATCGTTAGGTGATTAGTAGACTGCCCATTTCTGCTATTAGTATTTAACATTACTTTTGCCACATGCACTAACTTAAAAAGAAATGCAAAGGTCAACTAAAGGATACTTTTGAAAAAAAAGGAACACACTAAGTTGTCTTCTAAAGTTGGAAATTCATATACTGAATTTTCTCAAGGGGAGACCCACCTGTGTAATGTCTTAATTATCTGGAGCAAGCGGGGGGCAAACTTTGTCTGTAAAGAGCCATAATACAGGAAATACTTCAGGTCTTGTGTGGGCCATACTGTCTCTGTAGTAACTACTCCATTTTGCCCTTCTAGTGCAAATTGCTATAGGTGCATACTATAATAAATGGGCATGGCTGCATTCCAGTATAAATTTATTACCCCAAATAGATGAACCAGATTTGGCCCATGGGCTACAGTTTGCTGACCCTTATCCTACTAGAACAAATTTTCTCTCCATTTCTCATTTCCAGGAAGACTTAGCAATTTACTCAGCAAAAAAATTTACGAATGGTGAGGACTAAAACTAGAATGAAGTACTTCATAAACAACAACTATAAAGTGTTTTCTCTAGAGACCTTTAAGAGTAAAAACCTGACTAATGAATGAGGGAAAAAAGATCTCTCCAGAGATGTTTCAAGTCTAGCATATACCAAAGTTGAAAGATAATTATTTTTCCTTCTACTAGGCAAAGCAAGGACTCTAAATAAAGGTCAAAGAAATCTGACTTTCACAGGTATTTCTCAGACTATTCTACATACATTAGGGCAGAAACCCATTAAGAAAACAAAACCTTACTTTAAATGTAGGAACATTATTTAAATTAACTCTGCCACTCTATAATGGCTGATGTTGATTAGCACCCAAGACAATGCTCCACCAAGCAAGGCTGAAAGATATTTACAGTTACTGCAATATAATTACTGCAACTATAGTGTATAATGATAACCTCCCTAACAAGTTAGGATTTAATCCCTGGATACTCCAGTCCAAGAGCGTGGGACACAGAATAAAGAATTAAACACGTTATACTTGAAGCAACAAATACAAACCTTCTTCTGCCTCTCTCTGAAGTGTGCCCCTTCTTTCCCCAAGTGGAGCGCTATCCATCTGGCCACATGGGCCCAGCTGCATACAAACCCATGCGTCAGAAAAGAGCCTGAGGGGAGTGTGCAGAGTGGGGGTGTGTGTACATCTTAAAAAACATTTTATGATTTAACATGGAGCCTGGAACACAACCAGAGAAATATGGTATATATAGTATACCTCAGCACATGTCACTTCCTCCAAGTGACAATTATTTAAAACATTGCTGAAATAAAAATGAATAGAATACACACTACCCATGAGATAAACTTGTCAAAAAATTTTAACATGAAGCTAATCACTAGGAAAACACCCAGACAAATACAGAACATACAGGCCACTTTGTAAAGACAATGTAGACACTTCAAAAAAAAAAAAAAAAGGTCAATTGTCATAAAAAATAAAGCAGGGAATGTATCCAGGTCCAAGACTGAAGAGTCAGAACACACACTGTCAGTGATCCTTTTTGGGATTCTGGATTTAAAAAGTTATAAAGGATGTGGGAAAAACTAAAGAAATCCGAACATGGACTGTATACTAGATAACTGAAGGCATCAATGTTAAATTTCTTGGGTGTGATAACATAGTGTGATTATATACAGGGCTTCTTATTCTTAGGAGGTACATGTCGAAGTATTCAGGGATGAAATGTCATGATACTCGCCACTTTGGAATGGCTCAGAAAGAAGTGCATGTATTAATATATAGATAGCTAAAGATGCCTTCAAGTATTAAAAAGTGGCAGATCCGGGTAAAGAGTATTCACGTACACGTACTAATACTTCAATAGCTCTGTAGTTTTGAAATTCTGTAAATTTAAAATTCCAAAGGAAGGGCCGATAAGGACGCAGTCTTTGGCTCCCTTTACTTTCTGTTCTTTGCTTTCCATTAAGGTATCACTGCTCATTAGCCAGGGACAAGTCATTTAAAGTCCAAGTCAGTTTTAGCACCTATCAAATGGGTCAGTTCTTAGCCTGCCTGTTTTACAACACTGTTAAAAAATATTAAAATTCCTTAAACAAACAGAACAAACAAGCACTAAATAAACGGTCTACACTATTTTCTCTCTTAATTTCATTCTCTCGCCAGCTTTCCAAGGTTCCTCCCTCTACTCCTTAACTGGCTAAAGACCAAATGGGAAAGACACTTCTCTGTCCATTACAAGGCTAACTTTACTTAGGCAAACTCAGGAGGTTTGGGGTTGGGTTTTTAATCCCTACAATATACTGAGAAGCCACCATAATATCCAAAGACCTTAGTTTGCAGTAAGATGATATGGCTTGTAAATATCAAAGAAAAGCTGTTATTCTAGTCAATTAATAAAAATTACAGTATAGTATAATGGTTCAATAATTAACCAACAGTCTGCTTTCCCCATTCCTTCTGAAAAATAACAGAACATTTCTTACATACAATGTAGTTTTAAACTAAATTGATTATACAAATGGGGGAAAAAAAGCCATAAATAATACCAGAACGTTGAGGTTTAAACAAGGAATTGCCCCTCCACACCCCTAACACTTTCCAAAAAAAAAAGAATTCAAAGCAAGGCAAGCAAAGTTCGGATTAAGAAGGCAAGCAACTGGCTATGTATACCGAGAACTTTACAGGTAAGTAATTTATTACCCAAACTGGAAGAGGTAAAAGTCAAAATACTAAACTCATTTTTAGATTTAAAGATGCAATTTCCTGGTTCTGTTAGATCAGTTTCAAGTCACATGCTTCTAGGAACCATGCAATATAAACAAGTTTAAAGGCATATACTCAAAAATTTATAGTAGTTTCACAAATTCTAAGCTACGATTTTATGCCCCATATTAACTATAAGAGTTAGCACAGAGACAAGCTCACAGATTTCATATTTAATCTTTGGTTGCAATTGTTCCATCTGTTATCTAGCCCTCTCAGAAATAAAACAACACAACGACAACACTTTGAGGTCTCAATCCACTTTACGAAAAGAAAGCTTTATGAAAAGCCTGAACAATGAATTTAAACATTAAGGAGAAAATGAGAAAACGTTAGGTGTGTGAAGTAGGAAATGTTAATTTCATGCACTTAGGAACACACACTCACACCCCACAGTAGTAGAAGCAGTAGAAGAGGAAAACACTACATGTGTAGGGGTAGAAATATTTGTTACATCATGATGCTGGCTGGCGATGGAGGGTTGCCGCCTTAGAGCCCCCTGAATGGAACTTCCACTCTGGAAAGCATTCACTACATCCATCTGCAAGGAATCAGAGATTGTGACAGCTTGCTCAGCAAGAGAGAGAGAGAACAAGAGAAAGGACCATTCCATCTATCAACATATAAAAAGAAAAAGGCACTTTTTACAGAGCAGATAAATAGGCAAGAGTAGCATTTTGAGATGAAGGGGGTGGGGGAAGCTAGGAAAAAAGGAGCTTAGGGGCATATAGACATGTCCTTCATAATCAGTTAAAAGTTTCACTCATTCCAGGCACCAGTACAATTTTTTTAAAAGAATACGTTTTGTGGGTTGGGAAGGCTTAAGGAGCACACTCAAACCTCCTCCCCAGGAGAAAAGGCCCTTGCTCCCAGAGTCTCTCCTACCTTTCTACCAGGCCCATACCTGTGTTTGGATTCTGTTCAGACCTCTAAACCACAAGATTTGGCCACGCCGCAACTCCCTTTCAGCGTGATCAATCTCCTCGACATCCTCTGCTAATTCCTCCTCAGGTATTTCTTCCTTTTGTGTTCCGTGGCCAGCTTCTTTTAGGAATTTTAAGCGGCTAGTTGGAATTGTTGAAATAAGCTATAACACAGGGGAAAGAACTTAGAAATAAATCATATCAAGTACAGGTAAAGCGATCAATTTACTATTAAAGTTTTCAAAAATTGTGAGAGTCGCCAACTGTCTTTACCAACGTAGCAATGAGGTCCTGTTGGTTAGTCTTTAGCTCCCAGAACAACAAAAAAATTCTTCTCTTAGCTACATAAAAGATTTAAGTTTGAAGGATAAAAAGTTTTCCAGAATGGAAATTGACCTGATTATATTTTACATATTTCAATGAGGATATTCAAGACAGCTGAATATAAAACCATTCTTTGACAATGCGAGTTTATATTTCATCAATGTGGTTAAGCATTCAAAGAGAAAAAGTGTATCAAAATTTAAAAAGTCATCAAGGTTACGTGGAAAACAGTGTTGTCTAATAAATGTATTTAGTTTTATAAAATGCAAATATTTAAAACTGGATTAACACTGATAATGACACCAAATAGAAACAGATGCCCCAGAAAACAAATGATATAAAAACCACCAGTAAGTATGTGTTAGCTTATTAAGAGTTACCGGCCACCTAAGGAAAATGGGTTTACTGGGGAGAAACAAGCATGCAGTCAGATAGAGAAGTGCTCAGAGAACTTCTAGTCCAACCACCTCATTTCACAGAAGATGAACAGGCTCAGAGACACGTGAAGTAACTTGCTCATGGAGTGACTAAGAACCAAGATCTCCTGACCACCAAAGCCAGTGTTCTTTCCACCACAGCACACTTAAAATCAACACGCAATGTCAACCAGATGGTGACTTAAACTTGTTGGGTATGTATGCCGTACTGAATTCCCTCTTCCTGAAACTGGCCAGATTATCAGAAAACATGATATAATCAGAACAGTAACCAAAAAATATGGACCAAGGATGGGTCCTACTTAAAAGAAAAACTTTATTAATGAGGTAATAGAGTAAGAAGTCAAACTTCAGAATCTAGAAACACAGGAAAAAGGAGAAATAAAGAGGCATAAAAATTGAGCTAAATTTAAGGAAAATCTGAAAGTCTGGTTTCATTGACTGGCAAAATGACAGTAGGTTAGCTTACAAATTATACACTGTAACATATGTTAACCTTCCTACAGGTAAGCACAGAGTGTCTAACCAGCTAGTTTTATAGTAATAGTAATTGGCTTAAAATGAACAATGGCTATGTCATCATCAATTATTTTTAAAAAATACTGACATACATTTCTAAGTAAGCTGCCTAGTAAAGATGAGGTATACCTTTGGCATTGATTTTTATACATACACTGTTAAAGCTGCTCAAACCCAATAACCTAAAACATAATTTTGTGACTATTTTTTTGCAGATACTATTATTTTTTTAATAACATTCAAAGCTCAAGATTTTTCCTATGCTATATTTTGGATTAAACTACATAAACAAGTAAAATATACATTACTTTTACATTTTCGTAACAAAGCTTTATTCTGAAATGTAAAAATGGGTATATAAGATATGGATATTAGCATCCTAAGCAGTTATAAATATATCACCTTTAATAACAAATTAAAACAGTATTTGTATAAATAAGCATAATCACAATAGACATACAACATCCTGGAACAAATGCTACATAGGAAAAAGCCCCATATCATTGAATTCCCTTTTTGACCTAGAATACTAACTATTAAGAATTAAGCAACAAACTGAGTAAAGAAAATATGCTCTAAAATTTTTCAGAAAAAGTTACTTTAGGTTGGAACAAAAACTGATGAGCTTTTTACCTGTCCCCAGAGTAACGTTCCCATTCCCAGGAATATTGACCACAGCCACTGTTCTATTGAAAGTTCTGAACAACTGAAAGGCTTTCCACCAAACTGCACAATTATTATCTGGAGAGATAATCAGAAGTGAGTTTTATTTAAATCTTATAAATTAAAAAATTCATATGCTTTAAGAAACACCCAAATTTATGTCCTTTAAAACGCAAGCTGAACAGCCACTGTTCTGATAGTGTATAATGATAGTCACAGCTGAAAACAAGGCAACTGAAATAAAGTAAAACCTCTGTGCAATCTATTAAATGCGTGCATATTTTATGTTTAAATTATGCTTACTAAAAATCAGCAATTCTCATGACCAAGAAGAATAACTTTATGCTATTTCTGATATCACCCCAGATAACTACATTCCCCTGTATAAGAATACTTTGAATAATTAGAATTCTTTGAGTAACTTATGCTTTTCACAAATGACAGTATACTTTTGTAGAAAAGACCGTACGTTATAGAAAAGTGGACAAAATATGCAATCTTTTTTCCATTCTACACAGCTGTTCATTCCTAGTTAAGATTTAGATTTGTCAGGATAAATGTGAATAGACTGATAGAGAAGAAAAGGCAACTGATAATGTTCTATGGAATATGAGCTAGCTCAGGCAGCATGCCCTCAGATTTGCTCTCCTTTATAAGGAGAGTGAAGTCCAATGATGTGCATAAAATTCATAATATAGTGCTATGCTTCCCTCCTTATTCTAAATGACCTAAAACAGTGTGCACAGTAATATTAAAATTAAGTAAAATTTATGCTCGTGAGTATAATAGGTTTTATATGGCCGTTAAGTAGCTGCCAAATATTAAAACGGAATAATTTTGGTAGTTAACATTCAAATTTTTAAAAGATATAAATTCTATTCCTTTTAGTGCTACTTTATTCTGATTCAAGTGGAATGTATTGTACACTTAGACAGATAGATTCTCAACTGGTTTGTTAGTAGTCCAGTTAGTCAGATCATAACAGATTTGACAATCGGGTCTTGATTTTAATAGACATAAAAGCAAAATCATTTCCTTTTCTAAGAAAAAAGAAAGCATGAAAAAATTCAATATTTACTGTAGGAATGTTTTTAATTTTTAAAATTTAAACTTTTTCCTTATTTTGGTATAATGTGGGACATTTAAAGAATATCAAGATGCTGGAGAAACGATAATGTGACCGGCTGATTTACTTTCATAACAGAGAAAAATACTTCATTTAAGAGTTGAAGAAATAAAATTGTCCATTTAGTTGTGGCATTTACTTCTAAGAACAAGAGACAGAGTTTCTATATTCATTAATATACACCTTAAATCAAAATCATCAAGACAATAGCTCCAGATACATAGCTATCAAGTAATTTCTGGCATAAACTACCTTTTTACCTAATGTCTCCCATACAGTAATCAAATTTGAAACTGTCTTTGCCAATTACCCACCTGTACCACAAAAGTGCCCAAAACAATTGTGCAGAAGATGGCATTATTAAAGATGCCTTCAAACACATTTCTTTCACCATGAATTTTCCGGGCGTTTATTTCGTTGAAAAGTTGCATCAGCACAAAGGTATTAAAAACAATAGTGTAATGTTCTGAAGGAGGAGCATGCAAAGGAGCATTTCTTCCACTATCAATATCAAAAAACTTTTCTCCTGAAAGAATGAAAAATTATGGTTTTGTAATTAGCATACAAAATAACTGAACAAGTCAAAGAAATATACAACAATAAAACTTAGCCAGACCTTTTATTTGATCTGGAATGACAGCATGGAAAGAGCTGGAAGGGACCCAGGATTATCCAGTACAACTCTCTTGTTGTATAGAAGAGAAAACTGAAGCCCCCAGAACTATGTTGATTTGCTGAAGATCATGTATCTAAGTTAGTAGCAGAGCCAGGATAAGAAATCAGAACTCCTTTCCTCCTCCGACTACCTATCATATTGCCTCCCAAAGTTTCCTAAGCACCCACCGATGAAGAAAGAGAACATTAAACATGAATAGGAAGTCAGGAATAGAGTGGAGGCTCTTGAAAAATTTTTGCCATTAAAACATCTCAGATGATATTAGCTTGGAACAGAAACAATTAACTGAAGCTTTACTAATAGACACTGAATTCTTACCAGCAAATAAGAGTGTAAAGACTACTACGAGTTGATAGAATGCATGACCCAAAATATTCTTCATCATTGTGCGTGAAATGAGAGGCTTATTTCTACCATAAGGTTTCCGAAGCAAGAGAGACTCAGTGGGTGGTTCCGTTGCCAGAGCCAGGGAAGCGAGCGTGTCCATTATGAGGTTTACCCACAGCATCTGCACAGCCTTAAGCGGTGAATCCTAGAAAAGATATGTTTCCTAATAGACATTCACAACTATTCAGGGACTCAGCGCTTCTCAGGAAGCCTTTAGGATTTAAAAACTTAATGAACAGAATAGGATTACACTTTTATATCAATTAACCTAAAATATTAAGCTTCGGCTTATTTAAATATTTAAGTGCTTTAAAAAGGCAGATTATTATACACATTTCTGCTTTGAAATAAACAAGTTTTAATAAACAAATCGTCACCTACTTGAGTTATACAGGCGCCCGTGAAAGCAACAATCACTGCTACTACATTAACAGTA
The DNA here is from genome assembly GCF_000181295.1 of Otolemur garnettii. NCBI lineage: Eukaryota > Metazoa > Chordata > Mammalia > Primates > Galagidae > Otolemur > Otolemur garnettii. The sequence goes on along the minus strand of NW_003852402.1, from coordinate 29,885,363 downwards.
AGTTGGAACTGAAGGAATTTTGAGATGCTGTCATAGACATTTCGTCCCCACATAACTGCTTTAACAATGCTTGTAAAGTTGTCATCTGTGAGAATAATATCAGATGCTTCTTTAGCTACGTCAGTTCCAGCAATACCCTGTTAAAAAAAATTCTGTGAATTACTTTTTATTTACTTATTTATTCTGAGACAGGGTCTAACTCTGTCACCAAGGCTGAAGTGCATTGGCACAATCATAGTTCACTGTAACTCTGAATTCCTGGGCTTAAGTGATCCTCCTACCTTAGCCTCCAAAGTAACTGAGACTACAGGTGTGTATCACCATGCCCAGTTATTTTTTTTTTTCTTTTTTAAAATGGGGGTCTCACTATATTGTCCAAAGTGGTCTGAAACTCCTGGTCTTAAACAGTCCTCCAGCTTTGGCCTCCTAAAGTGTTGGGACTACAAGCATGAGATGGGCATGTCTGGACAAATTCTGTGAATTATACTAAATATCTTAGATATAATTTTGAAATATTCAAAAGGATAATATACAATAAACAAAAAACTACCATTATACCTCATAAATGCTGACTTAAATTTATGCTATAAGAAGGTAAAATAGTTATTCCAGTTATTGCTAAAAGACATTATAGCTTAGCAGAAATCAAAGAAAGAATGAAGCATTACAAATAAAGTTTAAGTTAGGTTAAAAATGAAGGAATGAACAAAGCCCATTATTCAAGTTTCTTTTAAAAGTCACAGAGAAGGTATGTATATATAAAAAGAAAATCTCACAAAGTCAAAAGACGGGAGACTCTATACAAAAACCCTTAAGAGGCTGGAAAGCAGACAAAGAACGGTGAGTAACTCAGCAGACCCACAATATCTGAATCCCAAGCCAATGGTAGGGAAAGTAGAGAAGTAGCCTTTAATACTACAGAGCCCTCTGTAAAGCTCAGGACCAGCAGTATCAGGTAGCACTGGAAACAACACTGAATCTAGAAATACAACAGGGAGATCTCTTCAAAGTCTACTGAAGAGGCACTTAGCTTCAAACTAATAACACTGTCATCAAGAGGAGAATGGAATAGATTGCTAAATCACAGATTAATAAAAATGAGTGAACTGCAACTACATATGCAACATAAATGAGTCCCATAAACATAATGCTGAATAAAGAAGGACTCAAAATTCTTTTGTACCAAGTTCAAAAACAGGCAAAAGTAATAATTTTCAGAATACTGATTATCTTTGCAGGGACACAAGGCAGTAATCAGAAGGGAGTATGATTCATTCATAAAAATTGTGAGAAAGTTTAACTCTTATGAATCCAGCTATGGTTTGAATGCACTCTTCAAAGTTCATGTGTTGAAACTTAATATCCAATGCAACAAGGTGAGAGGGAGGACCGTTGGAGGTGATTAGGTCAATGGGTTAATGTCATCGCCCCCGGAATGGGTCCATCACCAAATTACACACAAGTAGGTAAACGTGATGAGCAGAGAGTGTGGTGATGTAGTGAGTTATGAAGCTGAGAAAATTCTCAAGGGGCCACCAAAAAGGGGCTTTGAATTACTAAGATAAAAATATTGTGCTCTTTTGTAGACCACTATTTCCCACCCAGACTTTTTTTGGAGGTGAGATAAATTCAGAGACTGACACTGCACGTTAACATGCAACTCTGAGAAGCTCATTTAAAAAAAGAACTATTTAACTTTTTTTGTGTGTGTGTGTGACAGAGTTTCACTCAGTTACCTGGGTAGAGTGCAGTAGCATCATCACAGCACCCAACCTCAAATTCTTGGGTTTCAGTGATCCTCTTGCCTCAGCCTCCCAAGTAGCTGGGACTACAGGAGCCAGCCATGATGCCTGACTAGCTTTTTCTATTTTTAGTAGTGACACAGTCTTATTCTGGTGATCCACCCCCCTGGCCTCTCAGAGTGCTAGGATTACAGATGAGAGGCACTGTGCCCGGCCCATTTAACCTTTTTTAGTTGAAAGTTCCTCAGAGTTGTCTGACGAGGGAACTGGTCTTTATTTGGAACTGGCAAGTGCCTGTGTTGTGTTTAGGCCTCATCGTTGGTGCAACTCCAGGATTATTTCCATGTGCTGTGAATGGGTAGTAGCCCACTACTATTCACCTCTAATGTTTCTGAACTGCAGTACTGAGAACAGTTTCTTAACATCTGAAAATGAACAGATGAGTTCCCCGGTAACTCAAAGTTTAAAAAGACTGACTTAGATTTCACTGTTATAGATGTATTTGGTTATTGAAATACACCATAGTATTGTGTCTTCGAGGACAGAAATACCTCTATATGTAATTAATTTGGGTTTTTTTGCAGTTTTTGGCCGGGATCGGGTTTGAACTTTCCACCTCTAGTATATGAGGCCGGCACCCCACTCCGTTGAGCCACAGGTGCCTCCCAGATTAATTTGGTTTTTTGTAAAAATAATATAATGGGACAAGGAATCTGACCAAAACTTGCTATGTTAAACACTTGGTATACTGTACTGAATAAAGACAGGACAAAAAGTCTGCACATGTTCAGTACAGATAGGTACAAATGTCTACTCTCCTTGCTGCATACTTTCAACTTGTAGTTCCTTGAATCCCCTGATGCAGAATCCACAGTCAGGGAAGGTTGACCGTGTATCTAGAATATACACTTTATTGACTCATCAAGAGAATATGCCCTAAAATGCTATTTCTGCCTGAAAAATAGGAGAACTAATCAATAGCACTTTCTGATGGGTAACTAAAAAAAAAAAAAAAAAAAAAAAAATCTCTAAGACAGTAAGTTTATCTTTAAGTTTTAATTGAACAAATGCATGGCCAAAGTGAATTCAAGCTTGACCAAGAGTGGTTTCAAGTCTAAGCCATTAAGCACTTATGCTATTTATGAAATAAATTTAGATTTTTGATGTTATTAAAGAAAAAATAGTAGAAGAAATGGGCATAGAACCTTTAGAGCTTAAGAAAACACAAACCAGCTAGCCACTGTACTATATCTTTGTCTTACTATATTTACCTGTATTTGTTTAAACCCCATTCTATCTGTCTTACACTAAAGTTTTGGGAAGAAAGTTTTATTTTAAAACGCATGTTGTGTAGCTGCCTTACTGGCCAGCTGTCTGGATGAAAGTAGCAGTAAGTATTCTGGCCAAATGCTCAAGAGGAGCAGCCAGTGATCTTGTGTTCCAAAGAGAATGATCTTGTTTGCCTAGAGCAAAAGGAAAAGCACTTCATTACTTTTCATCACTTCTTAGCTAATCTTTCCTAGGCCTTCAAGTCTTCAAGATCTTCTATCAGTACAATTGCCAGTCCTATAAATTTGGGATGAGGAAGAGTGGATCTTGGATTCTTTGCTTCTGCCCGAGGGAAATTTACCCATATAATTTCCTTTTCCATCTCTCACTCCTGTTGAAAGGCCACTACCACGGGAGATCTGCTAAATTCCTATTTTAGTAGCAAAATATCAGGGAGACAAATTATGCAAATAAACCTTGGTACACACCAATATTCTCTCACCTAAAAACCTTCAGGGCTAGACTATTAATTCAGAATTCGATGTCTCTCATATTTTAGAAGATAAGGAGGCACATACCTTGTATCATAAATTCTCCCCAAAGGGGTGAGCACCCCATAAGAACCCATTAAGATCTCTATGAATACTTCATAGTAAGTAGAACATGTAATAGCATCACGTTAGTTCAGCACAAGTTTTGTAGTCAAATGAGTCTGCTGTAAGTTTAGGTTAAAAAATTCACTTTTATAATAGTTTCAGATTTAAGAACTGTGATTATGTACCTGTATTTTCCAAAAATAAAATAAAACTAAAAAAATAAAATATTTAAGTTGAGTACTTGGGGAAACACAAATAGATTTTTTTTCAATCAAAAAAGATCTCAACTATGTATAAAATGATGATATTCAAATACTTCTTTTTTCTTTTTCAGAGTCAGGGTCTTGCTATGTTGTCCAGGCTGGTCTCACGCAGTCCTCCTTCCTAAGCTTCCTGAGTAGCTGGCATTATAGGCATGTGCCGTTAAAGACATTTTTAGTTCAGTGGAAGATTCTCACTTGTATTTGTAATTTAAACACGTATAACTGTCCTACACAAGTATCCTGCTTAAGAGGGATGCAGTAATGTTCAATGAGATGACAGACATTTCAATATTTAAAATGTTAAATATAAAGTAAATGTACGATATTGTTACAAGTGTTCAAAAGGAATCATCTTCTAGTCAGATTCCATGGCATCAAATAAAGCTAATGTATAAATTGACTAGACTTATAAATCAGTGTGTGCTTATTAATTATCCCTCAAATTAATCTTGATAGTGTTTAAAATCAATAGTAATTTAGTGAACAAACCAACCAACAGCCCATCCAGTAAACTGTATCTGAATACTTGAGGAAGTGAATTCCTACCATTGCAAATCCCACGTCTGCTTTCTTCAGGGCTGGGCCATCATTTGTACCGTCACCAGTTACAGCTACAACCTGACGTTGCTCTGAGACAGTGCTGTCGATTATACCTTAAATAAAAGTAAATATTTGTGCGATAAAAATATTTTCTTTAATAAGGTGATTCTGCAGAATATCCTGACTATTCAGTTATTTAATGAGACTCAAGGTTAAAAGTAATTAAACAAGCATAGAAATGGAAATTGCTTACATGCTGGGTGAAGACCAACTCCAGAAACTATGGTTATGTTAGAAGCGCTATCCTATTATCACTGAAGATAAACAATTCATCTAAGACATCAAAAGGAAATGTACTTAGATTTTATATGTAAAAATGACTCAACCTAATATTCAGTGTACATTATTATTTTAGGAAGCAGAACCTATTTCTGTATGAAGAAACTGGGAAATAACTAAAAAATCTACTTACCTTTAACCAGTGTATGTTTATCAGTAGGAGATGATCTTGCAAGTACTCGAAGCTTTGGCCAAATCTTGTCTATCCGCTCTTGCTCGATCTATAAAATTTTTATCAAAGTTAAAATGTGCCAAAACCTAGTTTCATAAACTCAAATTAGTCATCTAGCATATTTATCAGCAGTTCTCAAAGTGTGGTCAACAGATCAATAGCATTAGAATCTACTGGGAACTTGTGGCCTCAGGTCTACCTTAGCTGGGATGGGGCCCAGTAATCTGTTTTAACAAGCTCTCCAGGTGAATGTGATACATACTTGACCCTGAAAACCATAGATGTATGTATCACTGTATAATCACATTTTCAAAATCCCCCATTGCCCGTGAAAATGGAACTCTACAATTTAGCATAAAAAGTTCAGGAAATTGGGCAGCGCCTATGGCTCAAAGGAATAGGGAGCTGGCCCCATATGCTGGAGGGGCAGGTTTAAACCCAGCCCTGGCCAAAAACTGCAAAAAAAAAAAAAAAAAAGTTCAGGAAATTCAGGTTCCTCTAAAATGGTGCCTAACATATAATGCATATTCAGTATGTATTTGATAGAAGAAATTCTTAATATACTAAAATCTCTCAACTAAAAACTTGTCAAAAAGTCCTTACCTCTCCCTTTTCATTTCGTATTCTTCTGTTAAAATCTTTACCTTCTAGGCACAGAAAATCTTCCCCGGGATGTAAAATGCCACATTTGGTAGCAATAGCCCGAGCAGTATTAATATTATCCCCAGTGACCATCCTCACAGTAATTCCAGCCCTCTGACATTTTTTTATTGCCTCTGGCACCTGGTTGACATAGAAAAAAAGTCATTATTAAAGAAAATCAGTATTTTCAAAAGAAAAGAGATAACCACTGCAGAAACATGCATTCCTTTATAGTCCCACAAATGATCATGATGTAAATAACGACAGTGATGATGACTCATCATTTCATCTCAGGATAGTCAGTATTTCTCTAATTATCCCTAAAAATCTCTTCTTTCTCCTCCCACGGCCACTGTCTTCGTTCAGGCTGCATTTTTAGTTGTCATCCTAGTTAATTTGTTCGCATGATTTATTTACTTTTTAAAAGTACCTTCCCCCCTGGCAACCATTAGGCAATGCTTTTCTGCTTGGCTTCCTACCTTTCTGGTTTTACTGCTCAGATCACACCAGAATAAAATTGCTTTTTTTCCCTTCAGGGTTAAGGGTGGCACTCATTTTTCCCAATCCATTTCTTTTAAAAGTTACTTCTCTGCCATACCTTCAATTACCATCTGTATGCTAATGCCTTTCAAATCTACCTCCTGTCCTTACCTCACTTAGGAGAGCGGAATTCATATAGTTCTACCTGAAAACTGGGTATCACTTCAGGTGTCTAAAAGAGAAACTTGCTTCCCTTATCTATCTGGCAGAAACTTAAAGGGTCATCTCCCTTTCTCTACATCTTTAATGGCCAATGAGTCCTAAAGAGTCTACCTCAAACCTTTCCTGAATCAAGTCTCTGACGCTTACTTGCCTTTCTGCAATAATTCTGTAATTGGTATTCCTGCCCTCATGTTTTTCCCTCTTTAAAACATCCACATACTTGATGGTAGAGTCCTTTCTCTAACACAGTTAAGTCCTCAAAAATATGTGATGATTTCTCAACTATTATATATAAAACAAAGTTCTCAGTATCACAACTGGATCTTGGGTGAAATTTTTCTGTCTTACACACAGTGATAGATGAATAGTGGACATATTATTTCTGCATCTCTGCTCCTGCAGCTCCTTTCCCTTTCTGCTCCTCTCTAACCATAAAGTCCACCCTGATCCTACTATAGCAGAGATCACAAATTCAAGTCCCTATAGCGGGGGTGGTGGTGGTGGTGTCCAACCTACAACTCTGTAGGCCACATGCTAATTTAGTAAAGATTTTTTTTTTTTTTTTGCTTATCTGTGGTGTGGGATATTAGGAAAAGTATGCTAGGACTTTTTTGGGGGGAGTTATCAGCTTTCATTAGTGTTTTTTTATTTAATGCGTGGCCCAAGACCCAAGACGACATTTTTTCCAGTATGTGGCTGAGAAGAAAAAAGGCTGAATTCCCCTGGCCTCTAGGGACATGCATGCAGGTCATATGATGAGGAAAGCATGTTGAAAATTACAAACATGAGATATATGTCTAGCCAAAGAGCTACTAGGCTCTAGCCTATTTTTGCCATAGACCTGAGAGCCCAATATTAACAGTACTTACAATTTCAATAGTGAAGGCTAAATCTGGCATGTAGGCTACCTTCTGTTCTACATCCAATTTAAATGTAATTTCTCTGGAGCTTTCTTGGCCTGAGAAAACATCTCCTTATACCTACCTCTATTATAGGACATTACATCATCTTAATTTGTTTACCTGAATCCTTAGTGAGTCAATGAGCCTCTTGAAGGTAGGACATTTACCTTACCTCTGAATCATTAATGACTCTTTTTCATTCACTGAACAAAAGTGCCTGGCATAAAGCTAAAGCTTAGTAGATATTGAACTACTAAGATAGTAACTATCTTTGGGGAAACAGTCATCAAGTGGGCATTTTCCAAAGGATACACATTCCAGGCACGAGAGCACATGCTATATCTTAGAACATATGTACAAGGTACGGTATTTTACTGTGCATATAATGCACTCCAGTGTACAATGCATGGCCAGAGAGTCAGAAAAAAAATTTAATTTTTTACTTCAAATTACTATTATTTTTATTTAGGTACTTGTTTTTTGTATTATAAACAATTCTAGCATTTGCTTTTTAACATAGAGTTATACTTTTTTTTTAACACATAAGCATAAATAAAAGAATTAAAAACATTTATATAGATATGGATGTAGTACTACACACATACAATGCATATCCTTATCTTTCCCTCTAAAACTCTGGGGAAAAAAGTGTGCACTGTACACAGCAAAATACAGTAATTACCAGCAACTTAATATGTGTCTATACATTTTAAGATACACATTGTGAAATATTTCCCTCCACCCAGTCAATTCTTAGTGATTCAGATCGCTGGAGTGGGGGTGGGGGGGCATCACCAGCACATTGCTAGGTTCTAGTGCTGGAATGGTGAGCAGAAGGGCAGAGCCTGCTTATATTTCTTCAAAAGAAAAAAAAATCTATATTTGATTTTGAAAACGTTAGTCTGCTACATAAATGTGATATAGCTCCTGATCGCTCATTTGAGATAAAATGTATCTATTTTATATCTAACCAGTCAATAATTAGGTAGTAGCCCAAGATCATTTGGATAGGAAATCAATGAGAAAAGGGAGAAGCTGGTCTCAGGTTAAAACAATGTGGTAAATAATATATAAGAAAGGCACACTAATATTTACTGTCTACTAATCATCACATATTTCCAACACAAGATTCACAAGCTACCTCCAATTGTCCAGACAAGGACCTACGGCACATGCACTAAAACTGGGTTTGTTTAGACATCTAACCATTCAGGATTCCCTATACCAGAGCTGTACAGTCCAGGATAGTCCCTCGGAAACAGGTGCTTTATACTACACTGTCTCACGTTAGAATCAAATACCATCTCACTTTGCTATACTGACAAAAATAAAAGTGTCACTTACATGCCTAAAAAAAGATAAAACTCTCTATCCACCTCAATACCAAAAGCATAAGGGGTTAAAACATTTTCCAAAGTACAGAAGTTGTAGACATTCTGATTCAATATTATATTAAGATTTAAGTCATAAGTAAATGTATAAAACTTTGAATGATTTTCCTGTAACCAAAGATTAGAAAACATGACTCACTTGTCATAAGCACCTGAAACTACAAAATCTAAAACTGAATTTACCTTGAGCACTCAAAAGACTGTTTCTTCTGATTCTCATATTCCACTGGTAATATACCCTCTTATCACCCTCCAAGTTACTCAAATTAGAGGCTAGTTCCATCTCCTCCATGAGACTTCTAATTGTGGCAACCTCTCAGTCTTAAGCCCTCTCCCCTAGCCACACCTTCCTTAAATTAAAAAAATCTTCGGTTTTACAGACAAATGTTCGAGATTTTCAGGCTCTGAGGTCCAAATGCCCACTTGAAACACATTGGATGCCCTGGACAAATGTTGAGTACACTCAAACTCAACATGTTGATTCCTATTGATTCCACCTCTTCACTTTGAACTCATCCCTTTCTTTCCATCTTCCCGGCCCCAACTGTAGGCCAAGTCATGATCATCGCTTGCCTGGGCTCACTGCAATGTCTAAATAGCTTTCCTGCTTCTACTACTTTTTACCTGTAATCTCTTTTCCTACACAATATCCAAAATAGTATTTTAAAAACATAAATCATGTCACCTCTCAAGCTCAATTTCAGAATAAAATTCAGAATCCTTGCAGTCTAGTGAGGCCAGAGATCATCTCATCGTCTCCTTTTTTTTTTCAGACAGAGTCTCACTATGTCGCCTTGGGTAGAGTGCTGTGATGTCACAGTTTAAATGATTCTCTTGCCTCAGACTCTCAGTATCTGGAGCTATAGACACCCGTCACAACACACAGCTGTTTTTTGTTATTGCTGTCATTGCTGTTTAGGAGGCTCTGGCCAGATTAGAATCCACCAGCCCCATGCATGTGGCCGGCGCCCTAAGCATTAAGCTATGAATGCTGGATGCCGAGCCCCCTCCTTCTTTACACCTACAGTCACCTTGGCCTCCTTTCCACCTTTCAAATAGCTAAATACTAATAGAAATTATTCCTTGCATCTTCTCGGACCATCATGGAATAAAAGTTGCATACTCATAGAAAATCATGGAAGCTAAAAAACCATGGAAAAATCTGTGGACTCATACAAAAACATAGAAGCTAAATAACCTTAGGATGAATGATAGCTGGGTCACAGACGAGGTTAAAAAGGAAATTAACAAATTTTTGGAACAAAATGATAATGAAGACACAAATTATCAGGACCTCTGGGATACCGCAAAGGCAGTCCTAAGAGGGAAATGTATAGCACTGCAAGCCTTCCTCAAGAAAATGGAAAGAGAGGAAGTTAACTTAAATGGACATCACAAGCAATTGGAAAAGGAAGAACATTCTAATCCCAAACCCAGCAGAAGAAAAGAAATAACCAAAATTAGAGCAGAATTAAATGAAATTGAAAACAAAAGGATTATATAACAGATCAATAAATCAAAAAGTTGGTTTTTTTGAAAAGGTCAATAAAATAGATAAATCTTTGGATAACTTAACCAGGAAAAAAAAAAAGAGTAAAATCTCAAATTTCATCAATCAGAAATGGTCAAGATGAAATAACAACAAACTCCTCAGAAATTCAAAAAATCCTTAATGAATATTACAAGAAATTTTATTCTCAAAAATATGAAAATCTAAAGGAAACTGACCAATACTTGGAAGCACACCACCTTCCAAGACTTACCCAGAACAAAGTGGAAATGTTGAATAGGCCTATATCAAGTTCTGAAATAGCATCAACTATACAAAATCTCCCTAAAAAGAAAAGCCCAGGACCAGATGGCTTCACATCAGAATTCTACCAAACCTTTAAAGAGGAACTTAGTACCTATACTACTCAACCTTTTCCAAAATATAGAAAAAGAAGGAATACTACCCAACACATTCTATGAAGCAAACATCACCTTGATCCACAAACAAGAAAAGACCCAACAAGAAAAGAAAATTATAGTCCAATATCACTAATGAATATTGATGTAAAAATATTCAACAAGATCCTAACAAACAGAATCCAGCAACACATCAAACAAATTATACACCATGACCAAGTGAGTTTTATCCCAGGGTCTCAAGGCTGGTTCAATATACATAAATCTATAAATATAATTCATCACATCAATTAAAAAACAAAGACCATATGATTCTCTCAATTGATGCAGAAAAAGCATTTGATAATATCCAGCATCCATTCATGATCAGAACACTTAAGAAAATTGATATAGAAGGGACATTTCTTAAACTGATAGAGGCCATCGACAGCAAACCCACAGCCAATATCGTATTGAATGTTGTTAAACTGAAATCATTTCCACTCAGATCAGGAACCAGGAAAAGTTGCCCATTGTCTCCACTGCTTTTGAACACTGTAATGCAAGTCTTAGCCATTGCAATTAGGCAAGAAAAGGCGATCAAGGGTATCCATATAGGGTCAGAGGAAATCAAACTTTCACTTTTCGCAGATGTTATGACGGTGTATCTGGAAAACACAAGGGATTCTACTACAGAAGTGATCAAGGAATATAGCAGCATCTCAGGTTACAAAATCAACACTCATAAATCAGTAGCCTTCATATATGCTAACAATAGTCAAGCTGAAAAAAAACAGTCAAGGACTCTATTCCGTTCACAGTAGTGCCAAAGAAGATGAAATATTTGGGAGTTTACCTAACAAAGGATGTGAAAGATCTCTATAAAGAGAACTGTGAAACGCCAAGAAAAAAAATAGCTGAAGATGTTAACAAATGGAAAAACATACCATGCTCATGGCTGGGAAGAATCAACATTGTTAAAATGTCCATACTACCCAAAGCAATATACAATGTTAATGTAATCCCTATTAAAGCTCCACTGTTGTACTTTAAAGATCTCGAAAAAATAATACTCTGTTTTATGTAGAATCAGAAAAAACCTCAAATAGCCAAGACATTACTCAGAAATAAAAACAAAGCAGGAGGAATCATGCTACCAGACATCAGATGAAACTATAAATCGATAGTGATCAAAACAGCATAGTACCGGCACAAAAACAGAGAGGTAGATGTACGGAACAGAATAGAGAACCAAGAGATGAACCCAGCCACTTTCCATTATTTGATCTTTGACAAGCCAATTAAAAACATTCAGTGGGGAAAAGATTCCCTATTTAACAAATGGTGCTGGGTGATCTGTAGAAGACTGAAAGTGGACCCACACCTTTCCCCATTAACTAAGATAGACTCTCACAGGATTAAAGATTTAAACTTAAGAGATGAAACTATAAAAATACAAGAAGAAAATGCAGGGAAAACTTTTGAAGAAATAGGCCTGGGCAAATATTTTATGAGGAAGACCCCTCAGGCAATTGAAGCATCAAAAATACCCTACTGGGACCTGATCAAACTAAAAAGCTTCTCCACAGCCAAGAATACAGCTAAGTAAAGGAAGCAGATAAGCCCTCAGAATGGGAGAAGATATTTGCAGATCATGTCTCCGACAAAGGTTTAATAACAGAAAAATAACCAGAATCCACAGAGAACTCAAATGTATTAGTAAGAAAACAACAAGTTATCCCATCTCAGGGTGAGCAAGGGACTTGAAGAGAAACTTCTTTAAACAAGACAGGCACACGGCCTATAGACATATGAAAAAATGCTCATCAGAGCATTACTCATCAGAGAAATGCAAATCAAAACTACTTTGAAATATCATCTAATCCCAGTAAGATTAGTCAACATCACAAAACCCCAAAACCAGAGATGTTGGTGTGGATATGGAGAAAAGGGAACACTTCTGCACTACTGGTGGGAATGCAAACTAATATGTTCCTTTTGGAAAGATGTTTGGAGAACACTTAGAGATCTAAAAATAGACCTGCCATTCGATCCTATAATTCCTCTACTAGGTATATATCCAGAAGATCAAAAATCACATTATAACAAAGATATTTGTACCAGAATGTTTACTGCATCCCAATTCATAATTGCTAAGTCATGGAAGTAGCCCAAGTGCCCATCGACCCATGAATGGATTAATAAATTGTGGTATATGTATACCATGGAATATTGTGGAATAGTCTTAAAGAAAGATGGAGACTCTACTTCTTACATGTTTATATGGATGGAGCTAGGACATATTCTTCTTAGCAAAGTATCTCAAGAATGGAAGAAAAAATATCCAGTGTACTCAGCCCTACTATGAAACCAATTTATACCTTTCTTATGAAAGCTATATCCCAATTATACCCCAAGAAGGGGAAAAGGGAGAATGGGTGGAGAGAGAGTAATTTGTGGGCCCACACCTATGGTGCATCTTACAAGGGTACATGTGAAATTTACTAGGGGTAGAATATAAATGTCTTAACACAAGAAATGTGAAGGCTATGTCAACCAGTTTGATGACAATATTTCAAATTGTATACAAAACCAGCACATTGTACCCCATGATTGCATTATTGTACATAGCTATGATTTAATATAAAAAAAAAAAGAAAAAGAAAAAAAATAGCTAAATACTTTTCTGACTTTGAAGCTTCTGCATTTTTTGCCTAGAATGTCCTTCTTACAACTATTTACATGGTGGCTCATTGTAAGAGCCATCAGATTTCACCTCAAATGCCACATCTTTAGAAATTCTTAACCTAGTCTCCCCCAGTTACCTTCTTTCACCACAATGTGCATATCCTTTATACCCCTATTTGCATTTGTAATTGTCTTAATTTACTATCACCCCCTCCCAAATGTCATCCAGAATATAAGGTCTGAGAGAGAAGGGACCAAGCCTTCTTCCACATGGAATTCATTTTCAGGTGGCATATCGCCCCTTATCTAACATTCTACCTGTCTGTCTTCTTCCTTTACAATATAAGCCTCACGGCTATTTTGGTCACTGAAATAGTTCTAATTCCAAGAAGAGTACTAGCACCACACATTATATGTTGAATCAATTAGCTGATACAGTCACTGAACAGAGGTAGTTTCTGTGTGTATGCTTTTATGTTGCTTCTTTGCTCAGAATACTCACTGCTTTCTCTATGGTCTAGCAACTAATGCCTCCTTATCCTTTAAGACTCAGATGAGGTAATTAACCTTCTAGGAAATCTTAATTGACCCTCCAGTAGTTAATAGAGCATAATGTTTTTTAAGTACCTATGCTATAGACAGAGCTGGGATGTGAACACATTAGGTCTAAGGTCTAAAGCTCTATATGTCTAAAGTTTTTTTTTTTATATATCTGTCAAATGACAGCAATATTCATATCTCATAAAAGTACGAAATAATATACTTTAGACTAGGTTGGAAGCTCATATTCTTAGCTCACATAGCATGCTCTGCATATATCCATCTAAGGTACCAACATCCTGGGTTGTAATCATCACGTTTTTGGTCCATCCCCACTCAAGACAGTGATTTCTTTGATACTTGGGACCAGAAGTAAAAATTCTTTATGTCTTTTGTACCTATGATAGTGCCTAGCACACTACACAGCTGTTTAAGAAACTTAAAAAAAAAAAAAAACAAATAGGGGGAAAAGATGATTTTAAGAATAAAAGCAAAGCCTAAGATTACATGCCATTCAGTATGGTAGCGACTAGCCAGAAGTTTACATAAAATAAAAAAATTCAGTTTTTTAATTGCACCTAATTCAGTTTTTCTTACACACTTCAAGAACTCTGCAATCACAGAGGGCTAGTGGCTACTCTATTGAACAAATAATAGAGCACATTCTATCACCAGAGAAAGCTCTACTGCACAGTCCTGATCCAGAGCCTATGAAGTTGAATATCAATTGAAAAATGTACTCAGTCTAAGGCACTGTACTTATGGTGCTATTAACAGAGGATCTCAGAGGAGGTGATTAAAAGCCATAAAAGGAAGCACATGTACCATATGTACCATAAGCACTACTGTTTCACTTATCTTGACACAAAAAATATATAATAAAATCACAAACATTAAGAATTTTTACTAGAAAACTGATGACAGTTTAAGCCCAGGGTCCTCTACAGTCAGGAGAGTCTGCGTATGCAGAATACAGAAGGATTCACCACCTCAGGTCTCACAGGGTCTTCAATCCCCACCACGGCGATGCACGTAAGGCCGGTGACAATATCGTTTTCATTATCCCACTCTGGTTCCGGTTCTCCTGCTGGAAAATCTCTGAATGCAAGACAAATGGTTCTCAGGCCTTCCGATGCCATGGGTTCGATCACAGTTTTTACAATATCATCCCGATCTCTTGGTCTGAATACTTTTGCCTCACCATTAGCACTCAAGATTTTGAAACACCTAAAAGGAAATGTTGAATCCAAGCATCAATAATCAATAAAAATAACGGTTAACACCATTTAAGTAACCGGAAGGACTAGAAATGATACCTAGAATTTAGAGAATTATGTATGCTGCATTTTTAGAGACTTGTATCATATCATATTTACTTTCCACTTTCCCCTTTTACACTCCTAATCTGTCTGGTTTTCATTTGACAGTTCTTCACTTTATCAGCTGCCCTAGAAATTCTCTAAACCTTGTCTTTTAGAAATGCAGTGCTTTTAAATATTCACAAAGAATCCCTGTAATAAACTATATCATGCCTCACCATTTCGGTAAGAGTAGGCATTAATTTTAATTAACAAAAAAAAGAAATCACAAATATTGTCTTCTTTTAAAGTAAAAGACCCAGTTCAGATGCTGCTTCATCACCTATACTGTACTGTTTTAACCTTAAAAAAAAAATTAACTTATTGCTAAAATAAGGATTCTATCAGAGTGAGAAATAATGCCAAAATAGTTTTATTTTCAGTGAAACTAACTTTGATCTTTAAAAAAATTACATACTAAATAAAAATCGAACTGCCTATGTTCTTAGTGAATGTTTGTTTTTCACAAGGGCTCCATATACTCCTCTCTCCCTTGCTGATGCTACCTCTTCCCGCTTCTGTGCAGGTAATTCCCAAATCCACACCAAACTTCCATCACAGCTTAAAAATTCCACCCAGAGGTTGTCCCAGTACCTTAACCCTAATGCGCATAAGACCAGACGTCATCCCCACCCTCGTTGCCCATGTGATTGGCATCGATATTATCTCAACCATTTTGACATACGCCCAAAATTTCACTCAAAGACTTACTTTTTCATCACCTACATAGTATCAGCTCCTAAGTCCTATATATTTTTCCTCCTGAATGTGTTCCCTCCTTTTTATTTTCCCTGCTACTACGTTCTTCTTTCTAGAGTTATTGTAATAGCGATAACCTTTTAACTGATACTTGTCTCCAGCCCATCCTTCCACCTCAGTCTACTTTATTCCCTGATGTAAGAATTATCTTTGATCAGGATGATTCCACTACCTGATGAAAAAAAGTAATTCAGTTGAATTATCTGGCTTACTTAATTAAATTTTAACTGCTCATCCTAACATGTAAGAGTTTCTACAACAAAATGTAAACATTACTGTGGGAACATTTACTACACGCTTCCTCTACACCAGGCTCGGGGTGGGGCATTGTGCATGCATTATTTTATTTTTATTTCATGGTCAGAGAGAAAGTGGTCATCAATGCTTTTCCAGTGGAGAATAATGGAAGCTAAGGGAAGAACCCTCCCCAGATAGCAAAGCTACTTAGTTGCACAGGAGAAGTCAAAGCCTAACTGGTTTTCACTCAAAAACCTCTCCTATACTACCTGTCCACCCAGCAAGCCAGGGATGAGATGGATTTCTAACCTTCCACACTGAAATCCAAGTGCACTGTGGAGAGATAAAAGCTCTCTACAGCCTAGGTGCCACAAAAGCCCACCACTACCAGCAGAACAGTACCGACTAGATATGCCCCCAATGCAACCTACACACTCTCATCTCCTTTCCTCTGTGGTGGCTCCCTTCACCTTGATGTTCTTACCTCATACTAATACCCATCTCAAATGCCACCTCCCTATAGTGTGATCTGTCATCTGAAAACTCTGCAGCCATTTATCATATATTGCCTTTACAGTTATTTATTTTCATACTTGTCTCTTCAACCTGTTAGACTACAACTGTCAAGTGTTCATAGAGATAATGTCTCCTAATCCCAATGTAAGCAAATTAAAAGTAGTAATATTTTAAATATTATAATTTCAAATTAATTCCAATTTTCAAAATTGCTCTTCAAAGTGTACTTTTAAAAAACAGTACTCTACTTCTCTATTGGAATTAAAGAAACCAAAACAATTCTAACACCTTTAATAACAGATAAACATTAGGGAAATCATATGTAAACATAAATGTCAAAACTGAAGCTACCAGTTTGTAAAAGGACAGTGAAGAAAATTACTATTCAAAATGACAGGAGATATTTAAATACAACACTGCAGCAGCATAATATGATAAACTTCACTTAGATACAAAAGGGAAATTTTCAAGATCTAGTTTTTATGCTTTGCTATTCTAAACATTAATCTATGATTTATTTAATTGCATTTTGAGTCTACTATCTACAATGCAGTCTTTTTTTTTTTGAGACAGAGTCTCACTATGTTGCCGTTGGTACAGTGCCGTGGCGTCACAGTTCACAGCAACCTCAAACTCTTGGGCTTAAGTGATTCTCTTGCCTCACCCTCCCAAGTAGCTGGGACTATAGGCGCTTGCCACAATGCCTGGCTATTTTTGTTACTGTTGTCATTCTTGTTTGGCAGGCCCAGGCTGGGTTCGACCCTGCCAGCCTTGGTGTATGTGGCTGGTGCTGTAACCGCTGTGCTACAGGCACCGAGCCTACAAATGCAGTCTTGAAGATAGAAACTTGGGTTTTTCTTTACCGAAGACCTTTACTTTTTATAATCATATGTAATGAAGATATTAGTATGTCCAAAAACAAATATCAAAGTTTACTTCATTACATCTACCAGGCTGAATGCAATGGGCTTGTTTTCCCTATAACCCAATACTAAGAAATAAGAGAAGCTAGAGTATAAAAATGGCAGAATACCATGGGCAACTATCTGGATACCATAAAATATGCTAAGCAGCTCTGAGGTCCTTATCAAATGTCTGATGTTCACAAAAAGATAATAGCAGTAACAACATAGTAGGTTTTCCATAAAGCAACTACAGTCAGCATTTATTCATTTACTCTTACTTTTTCAGAATAATCTCAGATGCACCCTTGCTGAATATTCGATAACTTCCATCTGAATTTTTCAGGACAGTACTCATGGACTTCCTAACAGAATTGAAGGTGTAGACTTTGTACAGTGCTTCTTCTGGTATTTCATTTCTAACATCCTGATAATCCCGTTTTAAATCCAAAAGAAGTCCCAACAAGGCACATTCAGTTTTATTACCAACATGACGAGGTAATCCACCCTCTTTCTCTGGTGGCTATAAGAAAGAAAGGTTTAGAAGCTAGTAATCTTGTTTCTACATCAAAATTTAATTAATAATGTATAACAGAATGCAACATTCTAAAACATATTATATAGGAAATGTCTAGTCAGTATTTCAAAGAAGGACATAGAAGGTAAAAGGACTTTGGCATGAGAATAATAATGGACTCCAATCCCAGCCCTACCAGTTATGTATTAGCTACGTGAAATTTGACAATTACCCAACTACTGTGGTCCTTGGCTTCAGCATCTGTAAGACAGGAGCACTTCTGACCCCCAAATTAAATGATGTAAAATGTCTAAAGTTTATAGTTGTTTGATACATACAGGGTGTTCCAAAGATTGCCTATAAAGTTGCCATACATAGAGAAAATGGAAAATTGTAGCTAAATGTACCTTTATTTATGAAATATTCTCTATGTGTTGGCCATCTCTTTGTGGAGACTTGATGGGCAACCTTTGGGACACTCTGTAAAGTGGTACTTAATTTGAATCCCTTTCTTCTTCCTATATTAAATGATTCAAAATTAAATTCACTTTACCAATTTTTATGGCTTAAAATTTAAGTATATGCATTAAATTAAGTACCGTTGCCTTGTATGTATTGAAAAGCTTATTTCCTTCATAGTGCCTTCATAAATAACTACCTTATATAATCATTACGGTGGTATTAAGGGCAGATGTGATTGTCTTTATTTGACAAAGAAAGCAGAGCTAGGACACTCAGCTAGTAAAAGGCAACAGTAGCTCTAGACCCAAGACCCAGTAACTTTCCAGTCCAGTCATCCATTGCACGTATGTCTTCACTAATCAAACAACTTGGAAGGTTGTTTTTGTTCTTGGTCTTCATCCACAAATCACTAGAAGATACGTCAAGTCAAACATAACTTCCATGCTTTCTACGGTAAATAAATTTTTAAAACTTGCAAAGTTAAAAATACTTTATTCTAAGGTGGCACAAGGTCTGTATTATGTTAGTTCTAGAAAGGTCTAAGGACCAACGTACTGGTAACGAACTTCTGAGAAACCAAATGACAGAGCATATTGCAAGCACATCTAAAACGTGTTTAAGTTGAAATATGGCTTCAAAATCTTGAGAAAATTGAGAGTTGACTTTCTATAGCAAGACAGCCTGGTCTTTCACAAAATGAACTTAATAAGAATTTAAAATTAAGATCAGGTTTTGGTTATAAGGTTTGACAGTTTCTGAACACAGGAAATTCAAAACAATGGAGAACAATACAAGTAAATGAAATGAGTATGTTGAGCAACAGACCTCACTTGTAAACAGATAATATTAAAAAAAACTTACGTATACCTAATATACATATAAAATGTGGATATATGCCTTTCACAAACTCAACATAATTACATATACGTATAGTCTAAATAATTACAAATAGTCTAATAATTACAGACTTAAAAGTTAATTTTCACGTATATAAATTATTAAAGAAACCTTACCAATATTTTTGATGTATAAGCACAATTCACAGAAATTCCTGTTACAAGATAGGACAAAATATTTGGTGGAATAGCTTCTGGTTCAGGAACCTTTTTATAATGTTTTTCATTTATGTAAGCTTGAACAACTGTCATTCTGTTCATTGTCAGTGTTCCTGTTTTATCTGAACAAATGGCTGTAGCATTTCCCATGGTTTCACAAGCATCCAGATGTCTTACTAAGTTATTGTCTTTCATCATTTTCTACAGTGACCAAAAAAAAAATTAAAATATCCAGTTAAGCTACAAATAAGACAATTACCTCATTACATTAAAATGATTAAAAACTGCTTTAAAATCAGAACTGAAACTCTTTGCTTTATATAGTTACTCTGTACAAAATGCCAATTTAATGTTGGAAGAATTTTAGCATATTTGGCTAAAGAGATTACTAGCTTTTTGTGGTTTCAACCACCTTACTGCTGTATAACATGTCTGGGTAACTGAATTCAGATATCTGCACCCATATGCAAATCGCGCTCATCATATGCCTCCAACATTACAAAGAGCAATGACAATCTGTACTGTTAAGTACTTACAGTAGCACTAGAGTACATTGCAAGATTAAACCTCCTTATTAAGTGAAAAACAAAAGATTCTTATATCAGTCTTCAAGAAAAAAGTAGCTTTTATTGGCTAAAATAAAGGGTAGGTATGTATTTGCTTGATTTTTGAGTTGTTTTTTTTTAACTCTCATGTATTGAGTTGCCTATCAAAACCAGAATGGGTCATTTTATTTATTCCATACCCTGCAAGACTTATTATTTTCATCCTTAGGGTTAAAATGTGTCTCATCTCTTTCTCTCTCTTATAACAAAGACTGTTTCTAAAAAACCAAGACTTGTCACTTTAGTCCCAAAGCATTTATAATTAATTCTCAAAAAACTTAATGATGAACGAGTTAAAATATATCAAGGAGTTACTTTACAAAGTGTTTTCTGTGATGAGTAATATGCAAATACTACAAAACACTGGTTTCTTAAAGAAATAAATATGGGGGAGAGATGTCTACTTCCCAAATTACTCATAATTTGCATATTAAATATTAAAAGAATGAAGTAATTTTCATTCTTTCCTGCAGTAAAGGATTTTGCAAAATGCTAACAGAGGACCCTATAAAGACTATACCTTTATGAAATGACAGTAATAGGTAATATTAGGACAAAATAAACATTTAATGAAAGCCTAAAGAACAACAGTTAAAATGTTCTTATTCACTTTCTATTTAAGAAATACAAATCACCTAGTACTCTGGGAGGCCCAGGCTGGCAGCCTGCCTTAGCTCATACTAAAAATAGAAAAACTAGTTGGGTGTTATGGTGCACACCTGTAGTCCCAGCTACTCAGGAGGCTGAGACAAGAAAATTGCTTGAGCCCAGAGTCTGAGGTTGCTGTGAGCTATGACGCCACAGCAGTCTATTCAAGGTTGACTGCCTGAGACTATGTCCACCCCCCTCCCCAAAACCCCACAAATCAATCCTATCAATTGAATCAATTCTGATCAATTGAAAAATTAGTATCATTAATGACTATTCAAAATGAACTAATGACAATACTGGTAAAATGAGTATCCAATGTGTCTGAAAGTTACATTTACTCCAAATGTTTCTAATTATAGTAGAATCTCCATAGTTGACAACCTCCCTACATGACCATCTCCTTAAGTTGATCTAACTTTCATAGACAAGACATGTACCACATGATCAGTACAGTAGACCTAGTTGGTTATGCTGACCACCTCATTATGTTGACCAGTTTGGTACAGTCAAATTATAGTAGTGGTCAAAAAACAGAACTTAGAGGTTCTACTGGATTTTATAACATCAAAGAAAAGGACAATTAGATGATGCACTGTATTTCTTCATCATTTTGATAAATTTACAATTTTATTTTTCAAACAAAAGCTCTTAAATGCCTGAAAAGAAAGTAAACAGTAAGCAAAAACATTCTTATCAGAGCACGTCTAATACTGGAGAGTGCCAGAGCAGAAACTGTGACTAATTACTTTATACTGCACGCTGGCAGCAATGTTACTCAAAGAGAACTGCTAATGAACATCTGAAAATTTATAAGAACAGCATCGCTCAGTTCAGCACAATTTTTTCTTAACCTGTGAGACCATTTTGAAATGGAAAATTCACCTTTTCCATAAGATAGAAAACTGGTAAAAATAAACTAGCAATCTTCAAACAGATTATTACTTCCGGTAAACAGCAATAAGCAGAGCCATCAAAGCTCATTTTTTAGAACTTGGAAAATAAGAAGGACTGAGTTGCTGTAAATCGAGTGGTTAGCAAAGGTGACATTTGAAGATACTTGAATAGAGTAAGACAGCAGCTTATTCCAAGGAAGGAAAGAGTGGGCCTGAAGGGAAATCACAGCTGGGCTGCCCGAAAACCAGCAGGAAGGCTGGTGAGGGCGGCCAGACGAGGGAGGCAGGAGAGGACCGCTGAGCAGTCAGCAAGAGCCAGACTGGGCAGGGCCTCACAGGCCACAGAGAGGAGGGGTTTGGATTTTACACTAAGCATGGATTAAAAAGTCACTGGACGGTTATACATATGGAAATAATATGATCTGATTTTTTTTTTTTTTTTTAAAAGAACATGAGTCTGATTACAAGTGTGAAGGCTAGATTGTGGTCCAATTGTGGGGGTGGAAAAGTGGAAATAAGAAGGCCTGAGAAGGGAGGATTTGAGTAAACCCTCTTTGCTCCTGTACCACAGGCAAATGACAAAACACTCTCATCTTAATTTTACAAATGGGAAGGAGAAGGTGACATGACGATCACACAAGGAAAACTAGGCTGGAACCCTGCCCAGCAGAGCTGTGCTGACTGTGCCTAGGTCTCTGCACAGAGACACTCAACGGTGGGAGGTGCAGGGAATACAGAACAGCACTAGGAGAGGACACAGTATACATTTCTGAACAGTTCTCCACTCTGAGAGCCAGAAAAGGAGTGACAGGATGAGCATTTCAGCTGAGGCTTTCAACATGGCACAGCTACACTTAGCTACTTTCTACTTACCTTGACCGAATAAGCCAGAGAGATAGTGACTGCAAGGGGAAGACCTTCTGGCACTGCGACCACTAAAACCGTAACTCCAATAATGAAGAACTTCACAAAATATTGTATATAAATCGGTGTGCACTCAGCAAGCCATGGTCTCTTCTGAACCCAGAAGGTATCAATAACAAAGTATAATACTAAAATGATAACTGTGATGGCAGACATCAATAGACCTTTCAGAATAGAAAAAAAAATGTAATTATTTAAATTTCTGGATACTACCTACTGCCAGTTACATATTATCCACTGTGAGGAGGTGTGACTGGCTTGATAATATTTGCTTTCATTTCTCTGAGAAACTGTCACCTCTTTTTGGCACCTAACTTATCACTTGACATTGACAGATTTAACTTTTGCTTCCAAGTATAGCCCTGTCCTCAGGAGAACTGGGAGAAAAGCATTTAAGATTTTTTCTTAGACTTAATTGTACTTTTGGCCTTCTATTAAAGCTGAGACAAAATAATATGCAATGACAAGGAAATATATAAGTTTATCGTAAGCTGGTGCTTTACAAGCTCAAGAGGCAACCTGCTTAATGCTGAAATAAGAGGTGGGTAAGAACCTGATTGGTGGGGAGACTTGGAATTAAATACTCAGCCCTGTGGTAAAAAAAATACATAAAATTATATTATCTGAATTATTATAGTAGACCCTCCATAGTTGACCACATCTCTACAATGACACCTCCTTAAGTTGACCTAAATTTTCACAGACCAGATACGCACCATATATACGGATCAGCATGGCAGGCCTAGTTCCTTATGTTGACCACCTCCATAAGTTGACGGGTTTGTTACAGTATGTTGGGTGGTCAACTTACAGACTTTCTACTGTATTTACTTTTGGTTTGTCCTTACTGCTTCAGTAACAGAAAGCCAAGAGTTAACCAAGTGTTAGAAAATACTTTACTTTGCAGGATACTTAGTCTCTTACATATTAAAAAATACGGCAAGTCTACATATCTTGGTCTAATATCCCAACTTAATATCTAATAAATGATTTCATCACCCCAAATCTACCCTTTCCCCCAACAGTATATGAGTCAGTGTTACCATTTGGCTATATATGATAAAAAAGTACGTGCTATCAAATACATTTATGGAGGACAGAGGCAAAAACTCTACTTTTCCTATCATACTCCTATAAAGTAGTAAAAAGATACAGTTTAAGTGATTTTAATAACATATGCTGATTTATCCACACAGCAGTGATCTTTCAAAAAGGTAACGGTGCTGGAGGACACATACTGTTTTGACCTAAGAGCTTTGCTCCCCTCCCCTCAAACACTTCAGTAATTCAGTAACTGTAGCCTCACTACAATGATTCTATTCATCTGAACTAAATTTTAACATTTAGAAAAATAAGTTTTTTTCCACAGATAACCAGCAGAAATATGAACAAAATGTGTGATAACTTTTCTTTGTATGAAAATACAGGGTGACCATACAGTTCATGTGCAATTTAAAACAGACAAATATTTTAAACTGAACATGAACTTTATGGCCACCCTATGTAATTGGATAACTTGTACTGAATACCCTCACTGGTAGTCTTCTTTCTACTGCTCTCAGAAATTCAGAGATTAGTGTATGGACTTGAAAATAGGGCAGACTTAGACACTACAATTGTCCCCAGATTTTTAGAACCTATGATAGGTTCTGTAGGTTTGTTCTTAAGTTGAATGTGTACCTAAGTTGGAACAGGTACTTCTATCTGCTACCTGTAACAGCTTTCGTTTGTAAGTGTGAATCATATGCCCACTGGAGCTTCTGTTCACAACTCTGAGTTGTCTATAAGCAGGATGTTTGCAGTCCAGGGACGGCCTGCAATCCTAGCCGGTCCATGTAGCATGAGCTTGCTGACAGAGGTCAATTCACTCTACATAAAAGGGGGAAACAGCCCATAAGCTGCAGTGATATTATGAGTGTTTATAAAATTGAAAATATTTATAATTCTCCTTTTACTCACAAAGCAACAATTTCCAGCTGTAAACAGAAAGTTAGCATATTTTAAAATAAAACACCTTACTTTCTTCTGTATGTTATACCTGCTTTGCCAATCTGAACAGCCAGTTTTGTAAGTTTCCCTTGTAAAACAGATTTTTCCTTTTTTGGCAAATTTGCTTTCTTTTTGTCTTTTTCATCACCATCTCCACCTTCCTCGCTCTTCAGTGGCTGCATTTCCATGGCTGCACCATCCTGGGCTTTTGCTACATTTAAGAGCAAACACAGTATCACTACATTTTAAAGGAATATATAGATATTAAACATTTCAAAGCAACTAAAAAAAATCAGTTTCTTACAGAAACTAGGAAAGGTACAAAGGATTCAACTTTTGTGTGTGTCTACAAAAGAAACAGACAATAGTGATGTTAGCTTGTGAAACTCTGTATTAGATTTAAAAATGTTGTCCTAGGCAATAGGGATGAGGCATTAAAGAAATACAGGATCCTTAAACTGAGAACTAAAGAACACGAAATCATTTCCTTTGCTGAGTGTTACATTAGGTAAGACCTAAATACCATAAATCCCTTCCCTATAATTTACAACCATAACGTAAGGATTAGATATAATCTTGAGAAATATGTATACATTTAGATATTTAAATAATGCTAAATATTTATGCTATATACTTTGTTTCTTATGCATTTTGATACCAATTATATAATAACCAATGTTAAAATATTTGAGATGCTTAAGCTGAAAGTTATCTGCATAAGCTTACTACAGGTTAAGCATCTCTAATCCAAAAGCCTGAAATGCTCCAAAAATCTGAAACTCTGCCAGCACTGACAAGATACTGCAAGTGAAACATTCCACACCTGACTTCATGTGACAGATCATAGCCAAAACTTTGTTTCATGCTTTCAGCCCAGTAAAATATTGTATAAAATTACCTTCAAGCTCTTTGTATAAGGTATGTGTAAAATATAAATGAATTTTATGTTTAGACTTTGGTCTAATCCCCAAGATGTCTCATTATGAATATGCAAATATTCCAAAATTAGAAAAATATCTGAAATCTGAAATACTTTTGGTTCCAAGTATTTCACATCATGATTTAAATCTAACACTGTACAGACAACATAACTAAAGTACTGGCTGAAGAGAGATTTACCCAAGTTAACATACATTGATTTTCCCTGCCACATGCATCCTACTTTTGTATACAGTACACAGATCTATCTTTGGCTACAATGAAAACAAGCACAAGCTCACGGTACTTTCATCCTCTTGAATTTACCTTTGTTGCGATTCTCAATAGCTCCATCTTGTTTCTTATCTGTAGGAACAAAATGGGAATTAAAGCTTTCCCAAAGAAATGAATACAGCCATGCTAAATTATGCAGAGGTAGTTCACATTTCTATAAGCAAATTGTTACACAATGGTGTATGTGTTTGTCGAGAGATTAGAAAACATTTCACTTATAATGACCTGCTGAGTCCATCATTCCTTAGGCTTTACCCAGGGAAAAATACTCCAAAATAATTTAGGGCATCTATACTTGTTTGATTTCTGCATATGACTTTACTCTTTTAGAAGCTGTAATAAAGCCAAATATGGTACAAAAGGGTTATAAACTAAACACAGATATAACTCTAAGAAAGCAGAGAAGGGTAGGAATGGAGAAGGAAGGAGGACTGTCAATAAAAGCCAACAGACACACAGGAGAGCTCTGACAAGAGAACAAAAACCATACGTACAAAAGATAAAAGAGGCAAGTTAATAAAACTAGAATATGAACGTAGAGAGCAAGCCAGTGAGACCACAAGGTAAGGTAATTCTCCAAAGTAGCTTCACTCTGAAGAACACAGAAAGAGGAGCATGTCCGAGGGAATGAAGTCATCAAGGAGGGACAGTTCACTGCCTGGAGTAGGCAGAACACCACATAAAATGACAGAGGCAGCAGCGCCATTCAGCCTACTTTCTTCCAACTTCTTTATCAAGGAGAGCTATCTTCAAACTGGAAAACATGGAACAAATATGGTCAAGAAAGAACAGAAGCTCAAGATAGGTAAGGAGATAGTAAGAGAATACCCAGCTACTTTCAGTGAGCTCAAGTTTGGAGAGACCAGACGGTCACATGGAGAGACCAGAGTGTCACAGTTCAGGCCACTGCGGAACTGAGACAGATTATCCGGGACTGCTTCTGAGTAACTGCCAAAGTAGTCAAGGCAGTGAGAGAAGAGATGGAAGTCCACAGACAGAAAAATAAGGTACTGTTTACCAAAAAAAGAAAAAGAAAAAAGTATAGATAATCAATTATAGAAAATTATAGACCAGTATCACTAATGAATATTGATATGAAAATATTCAACAAGATCTTAACAAACAGAATCCAGCATCACATCAAACAAATTATATACTATGACCAAATGGGCTTTATTTACCCCAGGGTCTCTCTCAAGGCTGGTTCAATATACATAAATCTATAAATATAATTCATCACATAAATTAAAAAACAAAGACCATATGATTCTCTCAATTGATGCAGAAAAAGCTTTTGATAACATTCAGTGTCCCTTCGTGATCAGAACACTTAAGAAAATTGGTACAGAAGGGACATTTCTTAAACTGATAGAGGCCATCTATAGCAAACCCACAGCCAATATCGTATTGAATGGAGTTAAATTGAAATCATTTCCACTCAGATCAGGAACCAGGCAAGGTTTCCCATTGTCTCCACTGCTTTTGAACATTGTAATGGAAGTCTTAGCCATCACAATTAGGCAAGAAAAGGCGATCAAGGGTATCCATATAGGGTCAGAAGAGATCAAACTTTCACTCTTCGCAGATAATATGATTGTATATCTGGAAAACACCAGGGATTCTAATACAAAACTCTTAGAAGTGATCAAGGAATACAGTAGCGTCTCAGATTACAAAATCAACACTCAAAAATCTGTACCTTTTATATATACCAACAACACTCAAGCTGAAAAAAATAGTCAAGAACTCTATTCCGTTCACAGTAGTACCAAAGCAGATGAAATATTTGGGAGTTTATCTAACAAAGGATATGAAAGACCTTTATAAAGAGAACTATGAAATTCTACGAAAAGAAATAGCTGAAGATGTTAACAAATGGAAAAACATACCATGCTCATGGCTGGGAAGAATCAACATTGTTAAAATGTCCATACTCCCTAAAGCAATATACAATTTTAATGCAATCTCCATTAAAGCTCGATTGTCGTACTTTAAAGATCTCGAAAAAATACTTCGTTTTATATGGAATCAGAAAAAACCTCAAATAGCCAAGACGTTACTCAGAAATAAAAACAAAGCAAGAGGAATTATGCTAACAGACCTCAGACTATACTATAAATCGATAGTGATCAAAACAGCAAAATAAATAGAGAGGTAGATGTATGGAACAGAAAGAGACCCAAGAGATGAACCCAGCCACTTACCATTATCTGATCTTTGACAAGCCAATTAAAAACATTCAGTGGGGAAAAGATTCCCTATTTAACAAATAGTGCGGGGTGATCTGGCTGGTGACCTGTAGAAGAGTGAAATGAGACCCATACTTCTCACCATTAACTAAGACTGACTCTCACTGAATTAAATATTTAAACTTAAGACATGAAACTATAAAAAATACTAGAAGAAAATACAGGGAAAACTCTTGAAATAATAGGCCTGGGAGAATATTTTATGAGGAGGACCCCCCAGGCAATTGAAACATCAAAAATACACTATTGGGACCTGATCAAACTAAAAAGCTCCTGCACAGCCAAGAACACAGTAAGTAAGGCAAGCAGACAGCCCTCAGAATAGGAGAAGATATTTGCAGGTTATGTCTCCAACAAAAGTTTCATAATCAAAATCCATAGAGAACTCAAATGTAATAGCAAGAAAAGAACAAGTGATCCCATCTCAGGGTAGGCAAGGGACTTAAAGATAAACTTCTCTGAACAAGACAGGTGCATGGCCTACAGACACATGAAAAAATGCTCATCAGAGCATTAA
Organism: Otolemur garnettii; assembly: GCF_000181295.1. Lineage (NCBI taxonomy): Eukaryota > Metazoa > Chordata > Mammalia > Primates > Galagidae > Otolemur > Otolemur garnettii. The sequence goes on along the minus strand of NW_003852402.1, from coordinate 29,856,844 downwards.
TCATCAGAAAATTCAAATCAAAACTACTTTGAGGTATCACCTAACTCCAGTAAGATTAGCCCACATCACAAAATCCCCAAACCAGAGATGTTGGTGTAGATGTGGAGAAAAGGGCACACTTCTACATTGCTGGTGGGAATGCAAACTAATATGTTCCTTTTGGAAAGATGTTTGGAAAACACAAAGAGATCTAAAAATAGACATGCTATTTGATCCTATAATTCCTCTACTAGGTATATATCCAGAAGACCAAAAATCACATTGTAACAAAGATATCTGTACCAGAATGTTTACTGCAGCCCAATTCATAATTGGTAAGTCATGGAAGAAGCCCAAGTGCCCACTGACCCATGAATGGATCAATAAATTGTGGTGTATGTACACCAGGGAATATTATGCAGCCTTAAAGAAAGATGGAGAATTTACCTCTTACATGTTTACATGGATGGAGCTGGGACATACTCTTCTTAGCAAAGTATCTCAAGAATGGAAGAAAAAGTATCCAATGTACTCAGCCCTACTATGAAACCAATTTATACGTTTCTTATGAAAGCTATATCCCAATTATAGCCCAAGAAGAAGGGGAAAGGAGAGAGGGAGGGATAGGGGGGAGAATGGGTAGAGGGAGGGTAATTGGTGGGACCACGCCTACGGTGCATCTTACAAGGGTACATGTGAAATTTACTAGGTGTAGAATATAAATGTCTTAACACAATAACTAAGAAAATG